>NC_088776.1:63264297-63459983 GCF_954871325.1 Gordionus sp. m RMFG-2023
TCGACCCCTCCTTTATTTATTTTTTTCAAACAAAACAACACAAATTTTCGAAAAAAATATATTCCCTTTAATTTATTGACGTATAATTTTTAAAAATTATTATTTATTTATGTTTATCTTTCTATTAAACATTTTCTTTGAAAAAGTTAAAATTAAAAACATAAATAAAAAAATAATTACTAAAATAATATATATACACTGGCTTAAAATAATTTTAAAGTCATTTAAAATCCTTTTTTCTTAATTTTAAAAATCCTTAATTAGTTAGATAATTTTTGAAATTTTCTTTTTATTCGTTAAATTATTTTATTCTTGAAATGATCAAAATTATCCCAATTTTCATAGTTGCTCTGTCTATCCTCGGATTTATTTGTAAGTAGACAATTTATATGCATTTTGATAAATTAGCTTTTATTTGAATATATTCCAGTAGAATGCTAAATATTTATTTATATCGTATTGGGATATGAATTCCATGGGGGATACATAATCTCCAAATTTAAATCATTTACTGATGATAATTTTTAAATTTCAAAAAAATCTAATTTGATATGAGAAAATATTTCTGCATATATAGGGGTAACTTACACCGCAAATTTCAGATAATTTTACAGCGAACTTTTGAACTAGTCGTAAATTATAGTAATTTTTTTTATATGGATTTTTTATACAAATTATTTAACGAGAAAATTTTCTGGAGAAAATGATCTAAAATTAAATAGGATATAGATATACTCTAACTAAACATGCTAGAAAACATTTCCAGTTTTAAAACAGAATTTTAGTTTTTAAAAATCGCCTTCAGTAAATAATTTCAATATATATATATACAGTGTTGTGATAATTTAATGAAACATGTTGACGATTAAATTCAAACCTATTCATATAAAATTACAATATTTGCAAAAATAATTAAAACATTCCAAACATTCTTGAACCATCAAATTTATCTCAAGTAGATGGTTTAAGACCTGATGGTATGACAACCATACCTTGGGCCCTCGGCAAAATCACTCATATGAGATTAAACGTGTGTCTCATTATTCCCTTCACACGTAAATTTCAATTTAATAACACAGGCAGAAATTAAAAAGACAAACAAATACAAAAAATTTTAAAAATTTGATATTCACTCCAGTAGTGGCTTCTACTAACGGGCATTTTTCGCCTTCAACATTTATGTTTTTAAAAAATCTGGGTAATAAAATACGACTTTTCACAAATGAACCCAGAGAATTTCTTTTTATTCGATAAAAAATTCAAATAGAAATTTTTAGACACAATTATGATTCCTTTTTGGGGACTCAATTATAGAATTTTATTTTTAATTATATAATTATAAATTTATAATTTATAATTTTTTTTAAAATAGGTTTTATGTAAAAAAATTAAAATGATATAAGGAATAATAAAAGAAATTTCACTAATGCTTTGTCTATATTTTAATTATTTTTGCAAATATTATAATTTTATATGAATTGGTTTGAATTTAATCGTCAATAAGTTTCATTAAATCATCATAACCCTAGAAAATTATTATTAAAAAGATATAAAAATTAAAAGTCCAAAATAAAAAGTATACAAATTATCTTCCAAAAAAAATATAAAAAGTAAATAACTGAAAAAGTAGACTATTTAAGATTCAAAATCTTTGCAATTATTAGCATATTCCCAAAAAACTTAACTGACAAACTGGGATATAAGTACATGCACAAATTTTAAATTATAACAATAATTGACCTTTTATTAATTTTTATCATTTTATTCTATTCATTAAATATACATGCCGATTTGCTTTCTAAAGATTATTTTTCTTGCACATTCATTTTCAGCAGTTTTCTATAATTTTTAATTTTTTTTTATCTTCAGTTTTTTTCCCCAGTTTTTTTGACGTAGTTTTTATAATTTACGTCCATGTTCTAAGATACATAATATTATAATGTTGTAATAATTTTTGATAAATAATTAAGATTTTTTTATTGTCTACCTTAAGGTTATAAAATGAAACATTTTTTCTAAGAATATTAATGTATATACAAAATTTTTCTTTGAAAAATTATATTAAATAATTAAATAATACAAAAATTATTTTTATCGAAACATTAACATTTGTTTAATTGCTACCTAGTATAGATTGTAGCTAGCTTATATAAAATAAAAAATATTATTTTACGTTAAGTATAATATACTAAATTAAATTAAGAAAAATTTTAAATAATTACAAAAATAAATTGTAAGATTTTTACTTTAAAATTTAATAGTTTTGAATTTGGTTTAAAACAACCGAACAGCCAATAAATTTATAAAATAAAATTTATTTTAAATTCTTAAATAGATTAGTATTTTCAAATTTTTAATATCTTTAATAGGAGACCTATATCAAGATACCCCCCCCCCCCACCTTCTTTCCTTCCAGATTGATTTGTAATTTAATCGGTTATTTTAGGTCCATGTCTACATATTTTTTTATAATAAGGGTTACAAAATTTAGGAACTATCTAGTAGAAATTATTTTTTTTTAAATTTAATAAGTAGTTATATTAAAAATGATTGAGGCAAAGGAGATAATCGATATTATTAATGAAATGGGATAGGAATATATAATAAGTGTTCATGCAAACGATAAGAATCTTAAAATAATGTGGAGAGACTAACTAATATGATGCCATATGGTCGAAAGTGTCACAAAAATGTGAGAGAATAATTAACATAATTGGCATAATTGGCCAAAATATCATGATCGCCATATTTTGCGTCAATTAAAATTTGGTGAAAATGATGTAATAAATCATAAAATTACCAGTTTACACTACAAATTGTGTAATTATTTTTGTAATCGTTAGTTTGTTGAAGTAACGTATTACATATAAATGATTTTCCAAGACCCTCCTTGGTCGTTAATACTATTTTAAATATTATTTCCCTCAAGATATTTTTGTCGTCTCTGGTTAAAATTCTTTGAAGGTTTCTTTTTAAAAATGATTGAGGTTTCCTGCACAAAATTATCTATATATGTATCAGTATAAGTAAAATATCATATGTCATTATAATTAACTATTAAGACTTACGATTTTTAAAAATATAATTTTGCGACTAACACAATGATAGTTCTGTTACACAACATCGATAGAAGTAACGGAACTGAAACAGAATTGGTTTTGGAATTCTCTTATTAACTCAACATTTTATGATTGAAATTTCGATTTAATTATTAATTCGGTTAATTTGTTTTTCTTTTTCTTTTTCCAAATTCAAATTTTTTTTAAGTTGCTTTTTTTCTGTAACTTAGCTTATATTAATCCTGTAAAAAACAAAAAAAAAATTAAAATCTTCGCTGGTTATATCACTTTCCTTAACTCAAAACTAACTAACTCTAAATGGATTTAATTATTTATTTTTTTATCTTTAAGAATGTATCCATGTTTCAAGTTGAGGCTTAAATTTAAATGTTTTTAGTCAATTTAAGGATAAAATTTGGATATTGGTCGTGTTTGGAGTTCGGACAAAGTTAGGGAGATTTTAGGAAACATTATTTTTGTAATTATTAACTCAATTTCATTTTAATGTCTGCGATGGTTCAGGTTCAACTTCAACAAGCGGTGATGACAGAAAAATGTGCAAAGATGTATTGCTCGATAAATGCGGATACAGTTCACACCTTGAATCGAAAGAAAATTTGAGATACGAAAGATTGATCGAAATTATAAGTGATATTTTTAAATTTCTATTATCCTTCTGTTAAAAAAAAATTTTCTTTTTAATGGCTATCTTTTTTTAAAATATATAAATGAAATTATTATTTTTTATTTGATTCAAATAGAGAGTAATTATGAACCCAATAGACTTTTGAAGAAAAATGTAAAGCGCGTGTTAAAAAAAGTTAAAAATTATTTGGCCTCCTGTGTTGATTATAACAAAAAAACAGAAACCGAGAAAAAAAGAATGTTTGTCGAATATTTTAAAGAAAATAACTATACATTCTTAACGGCCGAGACCAATTCATCTATGCTTAATAAAGAAGAAATATGGAAGCGGATAACGAAACTAAAAGTAATTGATCATACGACAGTACCGATAAGTATCTTTTTTAAAAAAACTGCCAGGGTAAAAAAAGCCGTTGAGATTTCTTTTTCCTATCCAATTAGTGATCTTTTAAATATCGATGATTCTCAAGCTGGAAATACTACCGCGATTAACAGTATAATTGATCAATATGCTGAATGGATTAGAATTTTACATGCTATATTGGGCGGAAATGAAAGTAGAGGCCAGAATATAAAAATGATGGCAACAATTTATTTACAAGTATGTTTTTATATTTAAAAAAAACATAATTTTTTTTTCTCAAACATTAAAACACCAGGAAAAGGGGCAAGAATGGATAGCTTTTTGAACGTTTTATAATATCTATTTTATTAAGATTATTAAATAGCTTCATGATTTTATCCTTTTATAAGCAAAAGAATTGTTTTTTTGAGTAGTTTCTGGAGGCCTAGTCGGTAAGTGCATCATCTGATAACCACCTATATATTCTGGATTTGAATCCAACTAGGACCGGATTTTTTGTGAAATCAATTAGCTGGTTCTTGATAGATGGTAGGATATATAAAGCGAATATTCTTTTCTTTCTTTCTTTCTTTCTTTCTTTCTTTCTTTCTTTCTTTCTTTCTTTCTTCTCTCTCTTTCAGCAAAGTAACAAATTATATAAATTTCAAATTGCAAAACATCAACCGTCTTATATAGGGATCCCCGGCTAATAGTTGAAAAATAGAGATACAATCGTTTATAACCATTTTTATTTTTTTTACAATAGATAATTTTGATACATATCGAAAATCCCACTTACGAAGATCGCTCATTCACGATACCCTTAAAGAATGCTTCTGGAATACTTCATATAGTATATAAATTATTGTATATTTTTGATATTCCTTATATATATATAAATTTATATGAACGCTTTGCGCCTATATGAAGTAAGGATAAGAAGATATGATCATAAAAACGTATCATCAAAAATTTTTCTTACTTCATTACCAAATAAGTTGGACTTTATAGGGTCTAATTAAAAATTTAATTTCAAGATATTAAAATTACTATAAATTTTCAATATTTTTTAAACATGATAAAATTTAGATTAATTTAACATTTAAAAATTCATATTTAGTTTGGGACTAATTTTTATAAAAAAATAATTATATAATTTAAAAAGTATTTGCATTTAAAACTTTTCATGTAGATATTTTCTTAGAAAACAATTTTAAGAACTATTGAAGCATCTTATATAATAGATTTACGGTTTAAATTTCTAAAAAATAAATTTTTACTAGTTTAAAAAATTATTTGAGAATAAATTATATGCCCCGGGTCAACATATCCCCTGTCTTCCCTTATATGTAATTTGTCAAGAAAGATTACGTGTCCCATTGATACTCTACCTTTTGATGGAATGAATTCGTCAAGGACATTAATCTTAGACTAAACTTTCTATACAATTTTTACCAACACTTCCCTTCCCACATCCAAATATTTTTCGATATTTAAATCATACCAACTTTTTCTAGAAGGTTAGAGATAGTATTTTAATAATTTGTGCAAAGATAGATGATTTATTCACCGATCATTAATTCAATAAATTTTATATTTTTTTAATGGAATAGGCTAACCTTACACAACTTGTTCGAGATCTAGCCAAAGCCGGCAAAATAACTTTGCCTAAAAACACGAATATTACTATCAAAGACAGGTTATACGTTGAACTATTAAATAATTTCACAGCGAATTTCTCCAAGTCCACGGAAGATCTTAAGTAAGTAATTTTGAGTCAATTTGTATATTATCGTTATTCAATTGATTCCTATTGTTCCTAATCCTTTGAAATTATTTATACCCTCCGTAGCAAAATTTGTGAAATTTGTTTATTTTACCCCTCCCCTTAATTACCTGTTTAAAAAGATTGAAGATATTAAAATGATAATTTAAATTATGAAACAACAAAAAATTCACTGTAAATTTGTCATAGACCCGTAATCTTGGTTTGTATCTAAGGTATGATTTACAAAAAACCAAAAACTTGTTAATGCTGGGCCAGGACTCTTTGTAAAGAAAAATATATTTAAATTATATCATTTAATATTCATTTACTGCTCATATTTTTAATTTCTCGGTAAAAAAAGATGGTTTTCACAAATTACAGCTTTTAAATTATTCAAAATAACAAAAAATTTAAAAATATGGTTAAAACTGGTGGAAAATTCAAAAAAATTTATAAACCAGGCCGGACCTAAAATGTTGACCTCTACAGATTTCTGATATTTATTAAACAATTAATAAAATATTTTGGACACTTAAAAAAACAAACGGTAGCATGATTAAAGGCTAAAATTATAACTTGATTATTAATAAAAAAATAATTCTTATGGCTCTTCAACTACTCATATTGTTGTTCGGTATTTATATATGTATTTCTTCGTATCAATTTATAATTCTATGAATAACTTGACATATTAAATATAATTATTTACTTCAATATAATTCTCCCCCTCCCCACCCTTCAAAAGTTAAATAATAGGATACCCTATATGTAAAACAATATAATGATGTAAAACATATATTAAACCCAAAAATATTTTAGAGACCTCCATGATTTTTTCATATTAATGTACGCACTTAAATTGGCACCATCGTTCCTACAAGAAGCTCAAAATGTAGAAAAAAAGTTATTCAAAGGATATTCCCACTTAGATTCAGATGATAATCAAAAGAAATGTCTCAATATTATACTAGCATTTGGTGATAGAATGTTAGATTTTTTATTCCTTTTAAAGCAAAAGAACAAATTTTTAAACAAGGTAACCACTATTATTCATAGTTACTCATATGATCATTACAAACTTAATTTTTTGATTAAGCAAAATAATAGAAAGTTCTATCTGAATTTACACTTTTTCACATTTTTTTTTTGCTAGTAAAAATTATTGGATGTAAAAAAATATATTGATTTTTAAACTTTTTATAATTCAAGACTTATTTTATTTTGATCTATTTGGTTAGAGGTTAAGACTATTTTAAACGTTTGACATTATTCTCATAAATCAAGAATAAAAATTTTATCTCGCTAAAACTGTGAAATATGCTTTATCTCAAACCGGTTTCTCCCCTTACTCTGATTCAAGCTATGATTTTATAAGTTATTCATAATTTACTATTTTTATATATACAGATCGAAGCAATTAGTAAAGATTTGGCGAACAGTTATAAAAAATTGGCTCTTATTGATCAAAAAGTAAATGACAACAATATTTAAGATAGAATGATATTTTCGTATATAAATGTAATAACCGTGTATCTATGATGTTAATTATTATTTCTTCATTTTTTTTTTATAAGATAGAGAGTGGGGTGAATAAGAAAGAATAATTGGTAGAAATTGTTAGATATGTGAATTTAGAGAATACAAATAAAATAGAATAAATAAAATTAATACTAAATTCTTTATTAAATACTATATAAATTATCAATTATAAATTAACATAAAAGGAAAAAGTAACAAAAAATAAAAATTAAAGTCAACTAAAATAAAAATTTCTTCTTAATATTACTTTTTTTTTTCTCTATATTTATACTAATAAAATTCATATAATCTCGTCATATTCATATTCAAATTTTACATGAACTCTAAATATTTAACTTTATATATAAAAAAAACTATTTTCGATAACTATTCAAATTTATATAAACAACAATATAATTAAATGCAATCACAAATTATAACATTCTAATTAATACAACAGAAATTACAATAATGAGGTTACTTGTAATGACTACTAGACCAAATTTTAGTTAATATAGAAGAATTATAGGTAAAGTATATCATTGTCCATTTAGAAGGAGGTAAAATGATAACGGTATGGGCCATTAGTTACACCCAAAAAATTTTGAATATAAGTAAGTTTGTTATTTAAAAAATTGTTTTGTGGAAGTTATCTTGGAATATTTTACCAGAGATTTTTAATTAAATTCTACTTAAATAATGCCAAAATCTTTTCAAGATGAAAAATTTTTTGTTTGATTTCAATCTTAAGTTTACTTTTGAACAAAATCAGCATCTGTCTGTTAAAAAACACACACTGGTCGAATTTAAATAATAAATTTTTTTATAAATTAAGCATATAATTAATCATATTTTTTTTAAATTATAATATTAGTCCTAGCTATATTAAATAATATCACCATTGGCCAAATTAAGTTAACGTCAGGGGACTAACTCCCTTCTTCGTCAATATTTTAGTATGATTAAATTTTAGTAAACCTTTCCTTATTCTCTATCTCTCTTAGCATTTACCCACTTTTCTATCAAGTTAAATGGTATAGATAAAAATTAAAATTTATAATAGGTATATATATAAAAAAAATTATATTGATATAACAAAATTGCCTCCTCCATTACCACGATTATTTTTTATAATTATTAGATTTCATTTCGAGTGTTGAATAATACCATATATATAATATAAATATTTGCCAACTTAAATTCTAAATGTGTCTATACATTTTAAAAATCATTTTTTTTGAAGAAATTGAAACCGCTTAAATTTGATTCCTTACCACCATTCCAAGAAGTTAAATATTTTTTTTATATGCGTTTATTGTTTTAATTCATTTTGGTTTTTAAATTTGTAATGATATTAATAAAACATAATTTTAAAATAAAAGGTTTTCAAACAACTAGTAGGAAAAACCTTTATCGAGAATATTATTATAATGATGAAATCCAAAGGCACATATATAGAATTAAATTCTGGCAAAGATAAAATGTAACCCTAGAATTATTAGTTTTTAATTAATATATATTTTTATTGTTTAGAGGAATTGAATCATTTTTAAATAATCACAATTCAAGTAAATCGTTGTTTTCATAATTTAGTAATAATATTATTATTATATTATTTTAATTAAAGAAGAAATCGATAAGTAAAAACTATATGATAATTAATATTGGGATTCAGCATAATCCCGAATTGTACTAAGGTATAAAGGGAATATAATTTTACAACAGGGTATCATGAAATTGCATTTATAAAATTAAAATAATTTGAAAATAAAATATGAAAAAAAATACATTATTTTAAAATTTATTTTGTTAAAGTTGGGCATATTAATAATTTGACCTAAATTATTTATGAAATTGGAAGTAAAAAAAAAGTGATTTTTAATTTTCTTTTTAAGTTTTACAATTATTATAATAAGAAATATTTTTTTTTAACCAATAACATGTTGGAATTTGTAATTTATCTTGGGGTTTTAAAATCAAAATAGACAAGTTTATACTAAAAATTTAATTGGGACTCTATGCTACCCTGATGTAATGGAGTTTTAATAAACTCTAATAAAAATATCGGATACACTAAATTATGACATAACCTTACAAAATACACTAGAGAGTTTGTTATCGAAACGGACAATGTCCATAATATTAAGACATACATTATTGCTTGTACATGCCAGAATATATTTCTGACAAGATTATAGTTTTGAAAATTTAAAGAACGTGCTAAATAAATTATAAAAATATGAATATCTTATTTCGTCCGCTCTGTTTGCTAAATATTAGTAAATGACTAAGGGAATATTAATTATAATTTATATAATATTAATGACTATAAATGTCTTCTAAATGTAAGAATGGCCATAAATTTTATATCTACAATATTTCGTTAGGGGGAGGCTAAATATTTCCTAGCGGGGCTTATTCCATTAATATTTGATAATTTGTTATGTTTTGACATTTTTATAGGAAAGAGACAAGTGAGAATTTTTAACCACAGGAAGATTTTCTCAAAGTTTTTTTTAAACCTAATTATAATTTATATGTATAATAAAAACTTAATGTTAAAATGTTAAAAAAATCTTATGTGATTTATCATCGCACCTTTCCAATCAAAACTATGATGACCGTCTAATTATACATATAATCGACATCATTATATATATATCTAAATTTACTATCATATATTTTTTAGCAATATCGGATTAAAAATGGAAGTAGCATTTGGAATGATTACTGACTTAGGTAAACCTTAATTTAAATATAATATAACTTAAAATTGAATATGTTATTAAAAAATTAACAAAAAATGATATATTGTTTTTATTTTATTTATATTCTTTGGGTACGTTTTATAAATTTAAAAAATAAAATTTTGCCTATGAAATATTCTGCTAGAATATATTTCCCGTAAAATTATTTAAAATTTTTTAAAAATGCTAAATGATTTAAAATCGAATTAAAATCACACATTATAATCTATAAATCACATTGACGCCAAAATACAACAAAAATGAATATAAAGGTCACATGTAATTAATTCAAAAATAAATGAAACATTTATAGTTAGTAAAATAATGATTAGAGTTATATAATATCTAAAATTTTTATATTATATAAGGGCTGTTATTTGCCATTTTTTATAATATATTTTAATAGCTAAGAGTGAGATCTCGATAAAATTACCAGCCTATAAATTTCTGCTTACAAGTCGCTATTATGTAATTATTCGATGTGGAAAATCAACCCGTTAATATTATTAACAAATTTTTTTAAACATTTGTCTTAAGACTTTGAAGTCAGTTGAAAGTTTTAACGCCTCTAAAAGATTCTGAGGACGATGTGATAACTAGTAAAGATTAAATTAATGTATATCAAAATTAGGTTTCTACTAATTTTATTCATAGAAATATGAAAAGAAACTAATCTCATTATAGATTATAGTATCTCTACCTACAGCTATGGAACATGGTTCGAACCTCATGTTCTGATTGGGTTCCAACTTGAACACTTTTTTCTCATGCTAGACTCGGGTTGTAAAATCAAAGAGCTTGACGCGATAAATATAGTGAGGAGGACTTGCTTGAAGCCTATCAGACTTGCCTCGTCATTATTTATGTATCATAATTATTGGCTATGTGATTCTATTGATAATTAAATTGATGTGCCTATTTAAGGTGTTCATTATTATATTTTTTTTTACAAATTTTTTCTCCATATAAATATTTGTATCACTTTATTTTGAAATTATTTTCAAATAGGAATCCTCAAAGTAGGGATTTTTGATGATGTAAATCTAATAGGGATAGATTATTTAGTACTGCAGTTTCATAACTCGGTAAACAGATTAACATTTTCGACTTAATGATAATCCAATATTTTTAGAACTGCTTTTAAAGATATTTAAAACTTTAATAATTTTAGCAAGATTTTTCATCGTCAAGATACCATATATATAAATCCAAATCGAATTTAGATTTAAGATTATAAAATAGACCTTAATAAGTAATGCAAGATTTTAGTATAATTTTTTTATTTGTAATTTTCTTGTCATTTATTTGTAAATTAAATATGAACATCTAAGTTCTGCCAAATAAAATTTCACAATTATTATGATTGTTGTTAAACGGTAAGATATTAGCCGATTTTCAAAAACGGCCGACTCGATTATTTATCCTGAAAAATAATACGCAAGCCTGAATATTCTATTCATCGATCACGCAATTGGACATGTATTATCTAAATTTCTAGGCTTATGCAATATATATTGGTTAAAATATAGAGTTAACCGTTTTTAAAAATTGGCCGAAATCAGAATTGTAAAATATATTAATATTTCTCCTCATATTTATACATAAAAATTTGTAACCATATTAATAAAATTATATTTTAAAATTCATCATTTAGTTGGTTACCCGACTTTTTGCAATGAGGTTAAAAATTTTTTTACTGAAGAAAAAAAATACTATATTTAATAATTTAGAGTACTAGCGATGTTTATTTGACTGTGATCATTATGGATGCTTTTAACTTGGTCTACTCGGTAAAAGTAAATTGATGTCAACTTTTAATAATTAATTATCAAATTTTAAGGCCAAAAATATAACCCAAAATATGGATCATTTGAAAGTTAATATAGACTCTACTGACGTAGAACCCTTCATTAAAGTTAAATATATTTTTAAAAAAAATCTTCTCATTTAAAGTGTATAATTTTCATCATTTAAAGTATGTATGCAAGAATGATACTGTTTTTCCTATGAATATCAAGACGAAAGAGTAAAAAAAAGTTATATTTTCAAATATTTTATGGTTTTTATAATCTTATAGCTATCTTGATATAATGGCGGCAAGTGAAACTGTTGGTGACAAGTATAACTGCAAAATTAGCTCTATAAATTTGAGAAAATGTCAAACTCCACTAAAGGGTTAATCATAAAGGAAAAAGGGGAAATTAAATGTATTTTTACATTTATAATTGGGAAATTAATTATCAAAAACTTTATTATTATCAATGATCCATTTTTGAATCGCATAGAAGACTGATTATAAAAAAAATGATTTAATATAATTTATATATATGGGCGTAGTTATTTTATAATAAATTTTTACATAACAGTAGACAGATGCGTAACCAGTATTTATTAATAGGGAGGGGGGGGGGGGTCTAAAAATATTTTATGGGGGCTTCTCCCCCTAACTCCATTTGTCACTAAAAAATAATATATAATATTTATTTTTTCAGTAGTTTTCTTTAGATCACGTTTGTCAGTTGACCGAACAATTGTAAATACTAATTCTAAAATTTACCAATATTATGAGCTTTATTAGTGTCTAATCACTTAAAAACCCAGCATAAATGATAAAATATTAATAAAAAAATTTTGGCCAAGTTTATGATTAATAGCGACTAAAAGCATTATTCTGAAAATTTTATCAATATTGTTTAGTGTTCAATTGTAAAATTTATTCAATCTATTCGGTGTAGAAAGAGAAAAAAACCCCTCAAAACCTCCCAATTTTTATGATCACTCAATATATCTTATATCTTATTCTTTGTTAAAAATATTTATTTTAATTAAATTTTTACAGAGAATTTCATTATAGATTTTATTATTAAAATACTTTTAATATAAATAGCATACCTTTATCTAACCATGTATTTATTTTAATACTATAATTTCAAAATATAAATTTATGCAGATTATTATATTAAAAATTTGTTATTAACTATACTAAAAAAATATATAATTACAATAAAATATAAGTAATTCTTGTTGTAACATAACCTTATTTAAAGAATATTATTTAACAAGTATTATTAATACAAATCCTTATATTATCAAAATTTAAATAACTCTTATTGCAAATTCAATACTTTTATTAAAATAAAAAAAATATAAATATCATGACTAAGAATTTATTATAATTAAGTTTTGCATATAAAAATTTTATGACTAAGAACATATTATAATCATATTGCAATTTTATGATTTGAATTTATAAAGTGAGATCTACTTTTCTCTGAGATTTGGCTAATTATCGAAAATCTTATTCCTACCTAGAATAATTTCCTTATTAATATTTTAGCGCTAATTCATTTAAACGGTTTTCACTGGTGCTATTTCTTTGGCCAATGTAAGGTATAAAAGAAATGAGGATTATTATATTTTTTAATATAAGATTTAATATAATAAAACTTTAAATGAATGATATTGCATTAATCGAAAATAACAAAAAATACATTATACATATATTAAATAGAGTACGGTAGAGTCACTACTGGAGCTGACGTCTCCGATAAAACCATTAACATCTGATTAGTAGATTTAACCATTTTCAAATATCAAAACATTATAAACTTTTTGGTATGTATACTTACTTTTTAGATATAGGCTATATAATATAGAAATTATTATTATTTGGCAAAATTTTAAGGATAATATAGCAATAAACCTTGAATACAAAGTTGTACCTAAGGCAAATATTTCATCAAATAATTAATTTTTGGCATCTACTTTAACCTAAAGGAGGAAAGTGTCTATATGGAGATCCATCTAACATTGCTGTGACTTTAGGACGCGATAACTTGTGTTAGTTATCACAAATTTTATCCCAATTTTAAGTTTAGTTTTATATGTATAAGTATTTAAATATCATCTATAAAACTTCTATTATTCAATAAATACCTGATTTGAATAATTAAAGTGGGCGCTAATGTATTTAGCGATCAATTTATAAAATAAAATTTTTAAACCTATTAAAATAACCCCAAAATGTTTTATTGAATTTAAAATATTTAAATAATCCAATTAGAATTAAGGATCTAATATTTGCAAATTTATATTCTATTAGTTTTCATTTCAAATTAGATGAAAACATAAAAACACAATTTCAAATTAAATATTAAAACGTAAAAGAAGAATTAATGTACAGGGCATCAAAATGCTATTAATAAGATCATTATGAAGTTTATTATTCAGAAAATAAGATGATACGTGGTCATGATATCATGTTAACGTAATGATTATCGCTTTAACAGTTATAATACCCCTATATAATCGCGTAAAATTGAATACTGATGCTCAAATCAATAAATGGGATTCCCTTAGATTAACATATGAAACGCTCAGGACTAGTTATTTAATTTGCTAAGAATATTTTTGTAGAGTATTAATTATAATAGACCTGAAATAGATATAAAGTAAACATAAACCGTGTGGTGACTCGTGAGGTCTAAAACAACAATCTTTTTCTATTAATTTTATTTTATAGTTATTCATTATCTTAAATTATAAATGATATTTCATCGAAATTAGCTAATTCATATTAGCGGAATTCTTTCTATCAATTTTGAGAATTTTTATTTGAATATAAATTTTTTTAAACATAAATTTTCATATTCGGATTACCCCTACAAAAGATAAATTCCTAATAAAAATAAATCTTTTTGAAAAAACTCAACCTATTAATTATCTAATAAAATTTTTAATTTCAAATATAGTTGGAATAAATTTAGTGTTCGTAATGTTATAATCCCCTCCGATTAAAATTCGTGTATAATATACTCGAAAAATCTTAGAATCAGTTTTATTTAAAATTTCTGTAAAATAAAAAGTGAAGATTAAATTGAAAAATTATATACAGTAAGTAATTCCGTAAAAATTTGACTTTTTTGGTTTCTTGATAAATGTTGCCATTCCATTATTATAAAAAAATGTATATAAATTCAAACGTTTTTTTATACATATCTTAATAGTATTTTATAAAATAATTTCAAATTATAACATCTTTACTTTAAAATTTAAAACAACCCATCATTTAAGATTGATAATCATGATAAAGATGCTTTTATTTTCTAATATCTTGGTTAAGATATATTATAAAGTTGTTTTTTTAAAATCCCTCGTTATCAATCTAATTAATTTAATATTTTAAATTAGATTTGTAACTTCAAGGCATCGATTTAATTATAATATATATAAATATAAAATTTCCATATTAAAATATTAAGAATTTTTGTCATTATTTTGGATCCAAATTCAAAAATAAAAAAGGATTATTTTTCCACAATACCATATCCTTGTAAGAAAGATGCTTCGCAAATATATCCTTGTTAACATTCTCCTTACGAGGAAATAGTGCCTAAAAAAATTTAATATAATATCTGTATATATTCATCACATAATTTTTACCATTTAAGAAAAAACCTTTGTCCTTTAAATTCGTTATTCTTACTTCTTTATTCATTATTCATGTATTCATAAAAATTATTTATACCTTTTTATCCAATATTTTCTTTAGAATATTACATTGTCTTATTATCCCAAATCTACATAGAGTCTTAAGCTACGTATGTGATAAGTCATGAATTCAAAGTAACCTTTGAATATCAGCTTTTCAATTGCTAATGAGTAATGACTTAATAAAAACTACTGCTTTAATATAGAACATTTTATAAATATTTTTTAAGTCATTAATTTTGTATACCAAAAATGGCCTATTTATTAGAAACCTGCAGAGGTATTATTTGCAGGGCCCTGCCTAAAATTTCTTCAAAACATATTTTCAGGCCTGCATGGATATTTTTAAAATAATTTTTATAATCAATAATGACGATTTAAAATGTTCGGCCCAAGCCCTAGATATTTTTTAAAAAAACTTCAAATCTCGCCTGGATATATTCAGAAGAATTACTGCCAGCCCGGGTACCCAGGTTAAGGGGCCAACACATCTATTTATATAATATGAATCTGTTAAGAAATTTTTATCATTTATTGCAACATTGCCTTCTAAATAAGAAATAATTTTTCTCATTATATTATGTTCCCTAGTAGATTATACTTTAATTTGATAGAAAATAAAAAATAAATGATAAGAAATAATATGTAAATTTAATGAAGAATATAAAGATATCACAAAAATATACATATGTTATATATATAAAAGGGAAAACATCGTTATTCATTTTATGCGATGAGGCTGCCCATGAAGATTATGTAATTAGCCCCGTGACTATGGAGAGTCTTTAGCTTTAGAAAAAGCCTTTGCATGGTTCATTCGTAAATATACGAATGTGTGAGCCAAGTCCCTTGAAAATGGATGATGTACAATCCCCAAAGAGATTATTGTTGTGAACATAATGAGAATAAATATGTATTTTTGTGATATTTTAAAATACCTATTTTAGCATTTCCTTTTTCTCCAGAATGTGTAGTGCATGATTAGATGGAGCCAAAAGATAAATACACGATAAATCTCATACCAGGAATTGACCACGCGTCCAAATAATTTGAGATTATCCGTCAGGACGTTTTCCATAAGATCTGAAAAGACAAGGTTCAAGATCAGAGGAAATTTGAGCTGATATCAAACCTCAACAGATAATAAAATCGCATAAATTATGTCTAAAGACACGATCTTAACAAGAACGACAATGGAGGCTATGTTTTCTATTACCCCAAACGGCAGAACCGCTACCTAAACAAGAGTAGGGTTGGGTTATTGTTAAAATGAAAATACCAATGGCGTGAGTGAGCTCATTGTAATTGTAAATAAACAGAGGTAACGGCTTCAAGGAACTCATGACCAGATCCATTAAGCAGCGAGGAGAATAAAGGACTGTCAGATAACTGCATTCTGGAAAGGTGAGATTCAACGCATGCACTAATGGGCCCATCCCAGTCCTTCTGCTATTTGGTTCCTGGAAGTGGGTGATCAGCTATATCATAGGAGCAAGGAGGATAAATTAGAAATGGTGTTTCATATAAATATTTCCCAAGAAGAGAAGATATTAATTAGGTTAAATATATCTGCTCCCCCCAAAAGTATTAAAGGAATGGATAAGTTTCAAGTATAGTGAGATTCTATAAATTTCGATAGTGGACTACTCTCTTCAAAATTTATAGTTTTAAAATTCGAAAAGAGTATCCAACTGCCAAAAATACTGATATAGATTAAAGCTCATATGAGAAAATGGTTATTATAATAGAATCTGCTAGATTCTATTAATGAGTGTTCTTTAGAAAAGAATCCTGTAGAACAGGGAAAGGGTATTAGTGATCAAGAAGATAAAAAAGAGGATTGAGAGGTTAATTTATTTGAATTGATGGGGTTTTTTCGCATCTCCTGTAGTTGTTATTAGAGTAAAAAACTCTTCCTACTTTTAAAGATGGCATGGGATAGGGTTAAACATAAATAAAAAAGTTTATTTGCAGCAAGAATTAGTAAAAGTTTTATTTAATTTATAGTTCTAAGAGCGATGTTTTTTTAATGTCCTTTTTTTCAAGCCGATCTCTCCACAAATTTTGCAGATAGAAACCCTGAAATCCCTTCTTCCCAACCTAATAGGAATTTCTATCCTATGTTTATCATATGAAAGCAGGATTGGCGCCTATACATATTTGGTTTATCTCAAGATCAAAAATAAGGGGCTGGCAGTTCTTTGTACCAAATAGTACAATATGACTCAACTCCTTTTCCTAGAATAATAAAAAGCAAAAATAAAACGAAATTATATGCTAACCCCTGTCAAAAATAAATAAGAGATATAGATCTAAATACTCACAAAATACTCCCTAATCATATCATACATAATATAGTTATTAAAATTTATAAAGGATTATATAATCATAAATGAGTTATGAACCCATAAGCTTTAATTTTAGCTTACCTTATTTTATTAAACAACTATAATAAAATTTAATTTTGATAATCTTATTTTTGTCTTCAAAATTAAATTAAAAAGTCAATTAAAATAATATAATGATTTTAATTAAGAATTTGAATCTCTCTTCACTATTCTTATATTTTATATAAAACTCGCTAACAAAATAAGTATAATTAAACCTCATCAAAATAATAAAGTAAACTAGACAACTCAAGCTGTAAATATAAAACTATGATTATTAATCGTTTACTATTATACCACTAACTACCTCCTGCTTTCTTTTTATCGTTTTAACAGTAGTATATATAATACTAAATACACTTATTATTTTTATATTATAATAAGTTGAGTTAACTCAAAGATACTCACACAAAAATCAAAATTTAAAGGAAGTTATAAAGTGGTCTTAACTCAAACCCCCAAAGTTTGTATTTTTTAAACTACCTTTAATTTAATTTTTATGCGCCTTCCTCCTTGTTTACCTTGGTTATTGTAACTTATACGGGTGGATAATCGTATTTTTGTACTCATGCGTTTTGTCTCCAACCCCAATAACTATGGTAAACAAGGAGGAAGGCGCTATGGGGGTGTATCACTCCTCACTGTAATAATTTGAGATATATATTACATCACTCCTCCTATATAATATTTTTTGTTAAAAGACAACTGGATATGAAGGTAGTTAGGGTAATATCGGAAGGAGGTCTGATACTATGCCCAACCCATTTTGATGGTGAAAGAGTCTTGAGTTCGCACTATTTCATCAAATTTAAGGTTTAAAATGTTTTCGATTATGGACTTTAATCCCATTTTGATAAACACCAAGAGGTAAGGGACATTTAAAAATGAGAGTTGATCGAAGCGCATATAGAATAACGGGGAATATTGAAAAAATTTCTCAAAAAGTGTTTCGTTTATGGAATTTAGGTAGGAATATATTGCCGTGAATTCACCAATAGGAGCGCCTAAATGATTTAGTTCCTTAGGGTCGTCAGTTTAATGTTTTGTGAATTAGATCAAATTGATTTGATAAAAATGAATATGGATTTCTCGCGGGTTGATAGAGAGTCCCAAAACCGTCCTAGCCTCCTCGATTAAATTCATTGCTTAATTGACTTCGTTAATGGAACAACCATGTATACCATCAACAATATACCAGGCATGCAAGGATAATGATCACGATGAGATTATGTATTTAACGATGTCGTTGCTACCTAAACAGAAAAATGGAGAACCTAGAGGATCTCTCTAGTTGTATTCTTTCAATGGAAGCAATTTTATAATCATCTAATTGGAGAAACAAAAATTAAAAAACAACTGTGTAACCGGGGAAAAAAGTGTACAATTTTAACAAATGACTTATTGATTGATATAAATGTTTCTAGTTAAATGTACAACAGCTTCAGAGCCACCAAGTTGGAGAAACAAAGCTAGATACTTCACTTTTTAAATTTTATTGCAAAGATTTGTTATTTTAGTAAGAATGGGAGTTTGTAAGCATATTGAGGGGGAATATGTTCAGGAGAAATGTAGGGCGGATGCCATCAAGACCATGGACAGAATGTCAATGAAAGGAAAGGATTGCTTTCCACACTTCTTCTTTTTATACTTAAAATTTATACTTTATCTGTCTTTTGAAATATAGAGCTGTTAAATCAAACAAATCACAATTTTATAATTTAGATTAAATTTTCTCGATTTGTAAATTAAGAATTAACCGATATTATTTAATGTTATATAAATATAAAAGGGAGGTTTAAAATATGTTATAATGGTATCCGATTTCATGGAAATTTCCAGATAAATATGAGGATCTTAAAATCTATATCTTCAAAATGGCTCATTAATATTTCACTACTTAACTCAAGCATTATAAACGTTTTCAGGATCTGGAACTGGATAGATTTTATACGATAAAAAGATCCATTTTTAAAATTATATTTCATGTCGTATCTTAAGATACAAATTAGAAGTAACTAACTTTTTAATTTGTTCTTACCAAAGTCATATTAATCATAAACTCAAGTACCGTATGGAAATTAAAGTAAACATAAAGAGGAACTATGTTAATTAAACTCTCCAGATAAACCTTATTTATATCGAGATCATCAGATTCCGAATTAAAATTATGACATTTAAATGAGTTTAATTTTAATAATTCAAAATAAGGCAAAATGAACTATCTTGCGGCACATCAACATTATTACGCTTTTAAAATATGAATGTAAATTATAACAAGTTGCACGTTGGAAACCCATTAGAAATTTTTTATTATTACAAACATCATAAGATTCGTTTATAATTAAATTTACTTGAATCACAATATCAATATTTAATTCATTATTTTAAAAATAAAAAAATCTTTTTTTTTAAATATTATTTCTTAAAAAATCTGCCACCGATATTAGTACTGTAAAGAAAATTCCCATCTTCATCATAATATGACAATATCATGCTTATATTTGGATACATAAAACTTAGCACACTAAAGCCCCCTGTTCCAAAATGTCTAAATATCTTCCTTTCATCGGCAAAAGGTTTTTTGTTGTCGACTCTTGTACGCTTAGATCCACCACCAGAAATTGCGTACTTCATTCTTACTCCATCAATGTCTCGTTCTATATACTACATCGTTTATTGGTAACAAAAGGCAAAAATAAGTTTTTTAGTTTAGACTAAGAAAAAAAAGATTTTTCTGACCAAAAATATCATAAAACCTCTCGTTGAACTTAAAGATTCTTATGAATTATATCATTTCATCTATCAAAATTATGCCGATATTTTATTTCGAGTTGATCTGATCAGATATTGGTAAAAATATATAGCCTTAAATAAGTTAAATATTTTATATCCTATCATATAAAAAAATGTTTTATTAATTTAATTAAAAATAACCTGTAAATCATGTTCATGCCCGCTAATATACAATGATGCCATATTATCTTTTAGCCAGCGATTTAAAAAATGGAGAGATTTTTTAGCACCTTTAGGACCAAATGAATATATTGGATAATGTCCTGCCACAACTAAAAAATCTGCGTTGCTAAAAATAATTAACATTAGTATTGTTGAACGGCTTAATTTAAGCCGATTTTTTTAAAACGGTTAACAATAATTTAGCCCGAAAAGTATTGTCTAAGCTTCTAGATTTCTATCTAGAATATATGTCTAGACCTTTGTTTTTTCTATGAACAAAATTTTCAGGCTTGGGTGATATTTTTCTGGAGGAAATATTGTAATCAGTTAAATAATTATTAATTAATTTTTTAAATAAAACCGTTTTAATATTTTGATTTGCTCGTTATCACTTAGATTTAAAAAAAATTTTCCGACGCAAAATGAAATTCAAATCAAACCAGCAATACCAAAAATTATTAAATTTTATATTTATTTAAATTTAGGCAAATGTAGATAACCCCTTGAGCAGACTAGCCTTTGTCACAGCTTATTTATTCCCTCCCTTTCACCTCGTTACAAATATTTATCACTAATAACAACTTTTACTAAATCTACTTTACTTTGCGATATTAAGTATTCATATATTTTTTTTAAAAATTATTTGAATTATATTTATACAAATAACGGTCAATAAAAGGAGGACTAGACAAAAGTTTTTTTAAAAATAGCGGCCAATATTTTTGAAACGAGAGAGGTCAATATTACTAGAAATCATAATCCAAGTGAGTATATAAAAAAATATTAAGTTTGGAAATAAAAGAAATTAAAAAAAATATTCACAATTAATTTGAAATAAAATATTATTTTATAATTACTAGATTTTCATTATAATAAATTTTAATCAGGGTGCAACTCGCCAGTTGACTCGAAGGGTAGACATAGTTTACATTGTCGCTCCTGCAATGGACGATTCATCAGACACAAGCAATGTAATACAATCATCCAACATGCTCTGAAATCCGCCCAAATTCCTTCCACGCTAGAACCACAGGGTCTTTTTAGATCTGACGGTAAACGTCCTGATGGGATCTCTCAAATCCCATGGAGGAGAGGCCAACTTTTGGTATGGGACTATTCCTGTATTGACCCCTTGGCCCCATCCAACCACGCCACCAACATCCTTGACCAGAAGGAACAACTTAAAATTTCTAAATACACAGAAATAATAAACGATCATTGCTTCATCCCAATCATATCAACCACTCTTGGCACCTTCGGCAAACTCGCCTTAGCATTTTTCAAAAACTTAGGATCACAAATCAGCAAACTCTCAGAAGAACCTCGAGAGGGTTTTTTTCTTCGTCAACGATTATCCATAGCGATTCTCAAAGCTAATTATATCAGTTTCAATGGTAGCCTTCTAGCCAAAGAGCTATCATAGACAACGCTTACGTCCCTTTTTCATTTTTGTTTCCCTGCGTCACACCATCTCCGTTCCTTTTTTAAATAGTATTATTATATATTTTTCAAACATTTTTAAATATATTAAAATTTATTATAATTTGAAATAAAATAAATAATATAAGAAAATCATAATTATATAAAGGTCATTAATTCTTCGCTCTCTTTTTTTTATTGAAAGGGCCAAGGTTATCTATTAGCGTTAACATAATCAAGTGGAGCAAAATTGCCCAAGTAGTCTATCCCATGCATAAGATGTTCAATTAGAGGAAATTAGGTCATTAAAAGTATGAAGCTGAGATAGTTAGTTGTATTTTATAATGTTTATGGCCAATCTTTTGGCTTGCAAGTTTAATATTTTTTTATATACTTATTAAGCCCTACTCACGTTTATTTTAAAATAATTTCGAACAAAGCAAATTGCATAGAATTGTCAGTTTTCTTCTAAAAATGCTCACAATTTATAAAAGTGAGAAATTAATATTATTAACAAATCAGAATTCAAATATAGGAAGATCCTAATAAATCAATTTAAGTTTTTTTAAAAAAAATTGAAAATCAAAGGGTATAAAATTTTGGCAAATATCTATTTATTTTTTTTAAAATTATTTAACTAATATAAAAAAAACATATTAATATTATAATTGATAATATCTTTTTATAAAATTTATAAAATGGGTACAACCCGTGATTATTAAATATGATAGGTCATAGCTAGTAAAATAGGGAAGATAAAACATAATTGAAGGTTGAAAAGGTGAGATGAAATCTTCTAATTCTGGACCAACGGTTCCATATAGATTTTAATATATAATAAGCAGAAAAGAATCAATCAAAATAACTCCCATCTTTGATTACCACTATAATAAGGCTGTTTTTATTAATTGGCAATTAATTAGCGTTGATTAAGCTTTTCCCTTACAGTTTTTAAATAATTATTCATATTTTTATAATATTTATTTTCATCATTATTTAAATACTAGGTAAATAATATCTTTTCACCAGACGTGAGTCAAACCCCCATTAAGATGCAAAGTTAATACTATTATTTGATACTCTTAATAATATTTTGTGTTAATTATCATTAAAATCGAAAGATATTTAATTACCTTATATTTGATACCCATAGCAAATTCATTAAATTTATCCCTTCTACTTTCCAAATTCCAACTTTCTAACTTATCAAAACCAATAGGGAAATGTGCAATTTTAAGTCGAAATATGCTATTTTGAGTCTTTTGATTTTTTTATATATATAAATTTAGTGTTGTTAAAACTACGTAACTTTAGTACTATAAAAAGAGCGTAGCCATCTTTTTAACCATAGATATTCCAATCAATCTTCAAGTTGAGACTCAACTTAAAGGGCTTAATTCAATCTTTTTTAGGCTAAAAACTTGATTAAGCCACAATAGAGATGGTCAAAGTTAGATAATTTAACAGCACCCCCCAAAAAAGCAAGTATATATTCTCAACAAAGGCCTAAAATAATTCAATTAGCCATTTTATTTTAAACCTAGTGGATATATTGCGCAGCCATTTTTTTTGAGACTGCCGAGAGGCGTTATTCATGTATTTGTCCGCTTCTAATCCCGTTGCGTAATATTTATGCAAGTCGAGTATAATGGTGTCCAGCATCAAAACGACTATGGTAATCGTCTCCTTTAGCGATCCATTATGTCTGTACTTAATGTCTATCTCGAAAACAATCTCGTAATACAAATACGGATATTTCCTTTATAGCGAGAAAAATTAAAAGGATTGATAAACAGGAAATATCTATAGTTGAATCATTAGCTAAGCTAAACATATTCTGCACTACTTTTTATAATCTTATCTCATAGGTTTTCACCACTCGCTTATTATATTGTATTATACAAAACTGAGACCTGCCTAGAAAGTGGGACACATGGGTAGGACTTTTTTAAATTCGTAAATAGAATCCAGCTGGGCTAATCTGAAAAATGAATTAGGAACATAAGTTCTATTAGGCCAGCCCAGGCATTAAAACTTTGATATTATATATATTTTTTCAAATTTTCAAACTGATATTTTTGATTTTGATTAATATTAAAATTACAATATGTTTATTCCTTTATTTTAAGAGCTGCCTAACTAAAATACTAATTTTATAAATAATATAGTAAATTCTCAAATAAATTAAACAATTAATTTATAGCAAAATACAAAACCCAAACTCTATTGATTCTTAAAATTGCTTAAACCAGCCGACCTGAAAACTTGTGCAAAATTATTTAAGGCTAAACCTGATCGGGCAGCGCTTTGCAGACCTAACGAAGGTCAAATTAATAATTATGGAAAGATTTTTTTTTGGAACGTTAGTTGAGAAACCATCAAAAAACTATGCATCCAGAGTATAAATGAGTCGATTTAAGTTGAATGAATAGGTAAAATATATAATTTGCTTATTTAAAATTAGTAAGGAAGAGAATAAAACGGTGGCAAAATTAAGCAAAGATCTAAATGATACTTACGTCATATGGTTGTAGTTTAGAGATAAATTGAATGGAAAATATAAGTTAAATTACTTATACAAACTCATAGTTCTTATATGGTTATAAAAGATGAAAAATAAATGACATTCATACCTCTGTTATTGAATTAATGGAAAATTTAATTCCCATTCAAAATTTATTTCAAGATTTAATAGGATACCAAAACCTTCCGATAATATTTCGGTTCGATTTGCTATAAGGACTTACAACTTTACATCCCGACAAATTTTAAATTTATTTGTTTTCCTAACTTAAAACGTTCAGGGATTCAAGCCGACACGTTAAACCCGTTATATTTTTGTCTAAACCAACGGCTAGAAAAATGCTAATTACCCGGTTCTAACTTCTTTTACAATTTTTATAATTATAAAATAATGTGAACGTTATTTTATTTATAGAATTATTGCCAAAATTTCTATTTATTTTCTAAATTGTTTAAAAAAGTTTGTATAGTAACAATATTTATAGATGTTAGAATATTGCTTCTTTATTTTTAGACCATTCATTAAATATATATTTTTTTAATCAGGGATTTAACTGCACCTTAAAACACTAGTATACAGTTATCATTTACAGAGTTCCTGAACTATCATAAATGTTGTTACCCCACTTTCACGATAAATGTTGTTAATATGAAATTAGATTTGTTGTGATAAAAGTGCTTAAATATTTGATAGTTTACCATTTTAAGAAAAAGTTGATACTGGCCCATAATTATTAGCAAAAAAATATTTGACATTTGAAAAAATATTAATTTCATCATGAGATAGTTATAATGAACCACACTACCCACTTGCCCTCCCCCAAAAAAAATTTTTTTTTTTAAATTCTATTGGTTCCTTAAAATATTATATATACATTTGTAAATAGTGTTTTTTAAAAATAAGATGGTAGTAATGGGAGAGGATATATTTATTATGTCTAAAAATTATTTATACATTTGTTATCTTTAAATTTTATTTAAAAAAAAATATGTTATAGAAATTTTTTGTTAGCCCTATATTATTATAATAAGCCTCTAGGAAGAAAAAAAATCAGATTTGTCAAATAGACTAGTTTATTGGATTTATGCAATTTTCCGATCTCTATTTTCGATAATTTTGCTCAAAAATTTTGGCTTTCGCACCTCCCCCCCCCCCTAGAACTATTAAAATTATTATACGTTTTATAAACATAATTATTATTAAACCATCTTTTGGATATCTTTCTATATTCCATTTGGGCTGTCACATTTCCAATGTAATCATGGTTTCCAGCTATAACGTACCAATCGGTTTTCTTAAGAGGACCAATATAAACTTTTTCGAATGTTTCCTGATTAAATAAAAATAAAAATTTTTTTAAGCATAAATTTCATAATGTTTAGTAGTACTGCTAAACGGGCTAACTAAGTATTTCATCCAGGATAGTATTACGCAAGCCAGAAGATTATGTTATTAGCCAAATCTCGAGTTCTAGATAATTTTGCTAAAATATTGAGTTAGCCGTTTTTAGTAATCGGCTCAATACGAGCCCTTTAACAACACTAATGTTCAGTTTATTTGTTTTTTTTTATTATACTATAGACATTTTAAATTCAAAAGAGGATAATTATTCGTAATAAATATTTATTCTAGTATCCATGAGAGATCTGCAAAAGTAGGCCCGGCACGTACCCGGCCTAAACGGGTTTCGGGCCGGGTCGGACCTAATATTTTTATGTAAATTCGGGCCGGATCGGTTTATTTCGGGTCGGGCCTTAGAAATATTTAAAAATGTATTCTAAATTTATCAATTTTATGAAATTATAATTTTATGTATATGAACTAGACGCCATATAACATATAATATCGTTTATTTTGAATAATTATAAAAAATTGATTTCTAAATTTTAATAAATTCGGGCCGGGCCTGCCTTCTATAAATTAGGCTATGCAGTTCACTAATATCCTTCTCGAAGTTAATTTATATGATTATTTGTAAACTTTCTTAAACTCTCATAATAATAATGAAGAAATATATGTCACATTGAATCTCATGTCGTTCATATTTTTCACGCCGCTATAATAAAAGTTGTCTCCCAGCATTAAAATGGAGGTTTTATCGATTTTGACAAATTTTTCCATCGTATTTGCCACACGTATTTGTCTCGAGCTCACGTAAGGGTAACTAGACATACCGCCTGTATCTCCTACTGCTATTAATCTATAGATTTCGTATTGTTTATCATCTTAAACAAATAATAATATAATAATTTATTAATTTCTGAAGCTGCAAACATCAATTCAAGAATTTACCAATGATTGATACGTAAGTAACCAACTATTCTCCTTTAAAATTTTAAGTTAAACCCTTTAACTTAAATGGAATAAATGTAAAAGAAATGTAGTTTTTATGTAAAAAAAAAATTTATGAAAATCATTTCGTAATTTTATGTTATTTAAAATATCCAATATTTGCAAAAAAAGAATAAATTTCTCGAAAAAAAATACTAATAAAATTTCAAGTCTACGTGTAAGTAGTGTTGTTAAAACCACCTACCTTTAGTCAACTATAAAACAGCGTAGCCATGTGTTTATTAAAAAAATATTCTTTTCCATCTTCAAGTTTAGACTCACCTTAGAGGCTTAATTCAAATTTTTAGGCTAAAAACTTAACTAAGCCAAAATAGAAATGGTCAAATCTTGGCAATTTAACAGTACTACGTGTAAGTAATATATTAGTATCATTTTAAAATTTTTATATTAGTAAATAATTGTAAATTTTAAATTATGATTAGAGTAAAAAAAAATTGTATCTCATTAAAAAATATATATACCTGTAAAATCGGCTTCTATATAATGAGCAATTTTTACGTAGACTTTGGAAAGATCTGACTTTTTATTGTCTTTCCTTTTTTCCTCTTTCCATCTAGAACCGGAATCCGAATCCGAAACGTAACCCGAACTCGAACCCGAACCCGTACCGAGATCAAATACCTGGGATTTGTTTGATATCTCAAGATTTGTCTTCAGAAAATTTGCCGATATATCATTATTATTGGAAATCTCGTCGAAATTGAATGGTTCCTCGAAATTCAAGTTTTCCGACGCGTATGTCGGTTCGCGAAATATTTTGTTATTCCGGGTAACGTTTATCGCTATGGAATGAGCAGAAGAAAATGTCCACCAATCAATTTTTAACAAAACTAGATAGATTAGATATTGCAGCCAGCCGCCGAAATGGTTACGTTTTATTATAGACATAGAAAAAAAAAATTTTTTTGTTTTAAATAATTTTAAATATAAAAAAATTATCCTAAATTTACTGACTCATTTTTATGGGAAATTAAGAAGTTATTTCTATTAACTATATTCGTTTATATAAATGTAATTTTTTTTTATTGAATGGATAAAATTTTCGTTTATCGCAGCAAAAAAAAAATAAAGGCATTGTTAATTTTTTTTTAGTTGAATTTTAGCCTTTGCATATTTAAAAAATTCACGTTAAAATTTACACTTCCCTTTCCCTCCCCCCCCCCCCATATATAAATTATACCCGTGTAAATTTTTTGTATTATAACTAGTGATCTGCATCAGGCTTAATTTTTATAATTACTCAAAATAAACGATTTAAGTTATATGGCATCTACCATCTATAAATAAAATCACATATTTTTTATTTACATAAAAAATTCAACATAAGGGTCAGGTTAGGACCGGGCTTACTTTTGCAGATATCCAATTATAACATCCAGACTTTGTCGTAATTAAGTATCTTTCTTGGGCTTACTAGGAACGAGGGAATTCTCCTAATTTAATTAATTTTGCGAGTTTTTGCTAAATACGATTTTTTGCTAAATACGATTTTTAAGCTAATAAAAAGTCTCTACCACCCCCCCCCCCTTACTCCTTTCCCAACCGAAACAAATAGGATATGTCAAGTCAGCACGATAAACAATTTAAGTGTTCGAAATAATAATTATTATAAACATTTTAAACGTATTCGGTTAACATAAAAAAGACTAGAAGGCCTTAATTACAGTATAATGTATGGCTAACTTACTTCTATAAATGGATAAGAGCCTTACCAAATATCAAAGATATCTCCCAGAACTCTATATCGGGCGATTCTGGCCTTCCAAAATAAATCCTGTTCTTTTTTATTTTATCAAATTAAGCTTCATTTTTTCCTATTTGAAGCCTGGGTTTGTATAATTTTTAATTCGGAAGAATAGGACATTCCTATCTCTTCACCAAGGATCTTAGGTAGGAATAGACAAGTCGGCCCGGGTGCTAGGTCCGAATCGGGAATCTCAGATAAATTATGCATATTCCTTTTTCTAACGCTCAAACAATGGTGTGGTATACTAATTTGTCGATTTTATTTCTTTATATATATTAAAATATTATTTTTTTTAAAAAAGGAATGTACATGTCGTAATTTTTAAAGGGATCAGAACTACATGGGATCATAATGGGATTAAAAGAGATCCCTTTAAGAATTCAATTTTGTAAAGGACATAGTACTATACGGCATTATCACGTCTAAACTATGATATTGAAGAATCTTATTTTTAAAAAGCGTTTTACGCGCGTTTCGTTTGGTTTTTTAATTTCATTGTTATTTATTTATTTTCAATGTTGTTTTTTTATGGCCTTATGAATGAACTAAGATATGTCTAATATAGGGTATGAATCGAGGGTATGACTTGGTCTGGGGGAAAGAAGGTGGAAAAGGGTGGGTGGAAAAGGGTGGTGAAAGATTATTTTTTTTGTTGTTATCATATAAAAAGTAATTATAATATTTTTCTATTGGAATATAATAATTATTCATAGAGGGCGAGTCTTGGTCTTGAAAGGAGGAAGGGAGGGGGGTGGGGGTGAGGAATATTTTTATCATCATAAAACATAGATATGGGTATAAAATAAAGGCTAATTTAAATGTCTTGATTGAAAGTATTCATTTTTGTCATGATGGGTATGATGCCAGGTCCTTAACATATTATCTAATCTTAAGGCTAGCGTAACATTTTTCTAGATAAAATATTCTAGCTATTTTTAAAATTAGGCTCAAAAAGATCCTTTTAACATAAATATTTTTGTAATATATAAAAATTAGAGACCTGTAAGCCCCGGCTCGGAACTAAGTTCGGCCCTGGATAAACGGACCAAGTCATATTTTAATTTTAATAAATATACCCAGGGGGCTTATAAATTTTTTTTAAAAATATACCTCGCCAAGCAGGGTCTTTATTTAAAAAACCTAAAATTTATTTCAAAAATTTATTTACCCCAACAGAAGGTAAAGTATCTTAAAAATTTTTAATTTTTTTATAGTCCTAATATTTTCGACACACATAACAAATAAATGGGCTTAATAGACATATTTAAATTGCATACAGTAAAACAGGTTCAATTTGTGAATCGTTAGGACAAATTGCCCAACTTATACAGTGGCTCAATTTTGAAAAAATATTTTAACAATCCTCTACATTCCTAGTTTTGCAAGTAAGAATATGAAGAACTATTTTCAATTAATTTTCTGTTTTTTTTTATTTAATTTACATCAATCATGAGTAAAATCATGTAAGTAGGCATAAACCTATATGTTAAGATATAAAATTTTCATTTTTTTTATTTTGTAATTTAATGACCTTTAATTTCTTTTTAATTTTATCTAATGAACTTTTGTAAATTTTGTATTTGTTGTTAATTTAAATTAAGAACAAATTTAACCTTTTGTAAATTATTTTACATATAATTTTGTAGTTTTTAAAGATAGACATAAAATAAAATTAGATATAAAATAAAAAATAAAATCATTTAAAAGTTTAGCCTTCCGTGTTAATTTCATGGTGGCAGATAATTATTACGCTACAAATCGAAATATATAGTAGAATATGGTAGAACTAAACGAGTATTATGGAAAATAATATTAAATTAATTCTAAAAACAAAAAAAATAAAAATTTTAAGGATGATAAAATAAGATGAGCACGATAAAGGGATGAAGTCGCTAGTACACAGATATCAGTGGAAACCGAGATATGATAATTATGAAGATTCGAGACATGCGAATAATTATGAAACAAGATATCGAAACAATTATAATCCTAGAGTCTATGATAATAATTATGATAATAGGGGGTATAATGGGCCTAAACCTATAATAATTTTACAAGATTTAACAATAAAAATAATTATAATAATAATTACAATAATTATAGATTTAATAATAGTGATAATTACAAATATAATGAAAATAATTATAGAGATTATAGACATCAAAACGGATACATGTCAAGATACAATAATAATAATCGAAACAATAATCAGTCATACAACAACAGATCGTAAATAAAATGGATGATGATGACATAGCAAATGATGATCACAAAATTACGCTATACCTTAATAATTTACTAATAGTCATGCAGATCAACACTGGGTCACGATATTCAATATTGCCGATTATTATTGTTAGAAAGATAGGAGTTAAAGTCTTGAATAAATCGGACACGAAACTGACTGGCTATGATGAGAAAATAATAGAGGTGTTAGGAATTGTTCAATTAAAAGTGAGATATGAAAACAAAACTCAAAACTTAGATGCATATGTATTAAAAAGTGACAAAATTGCAATTCTGGGAAGGACGTGGATTAAATGTTTTTGGAAACATACTTATTAAATTTGTAAATATAATCGAAGAAAATAGAGTAGATAGTAAAAATTATGAAGGTACATATTACAATAAAAAACATGAAAATTATAATTATAAATATCATAATAATAATAACTTGAATAAAATTGAATTATGTAGTTTAATACCTAAAGAAATAAATTCTTAGAAATTAAAAGAAATAAATCATATGATAATAATTGAAGAAATAATAGTTAATAAAAACAATAATGAAATAAAAATTAAAGAAAATAATAAAATAAAAAATTTTATAATTAATAAAAAATTTAAAAAAACTTTGGAAATAAAGAAAATTAAAACAAATATTATAATGAGAGGCAAGGTGTTTAAAAATCTTTATGTTGAAAAAGTTTTTAAGAATATGATATGGAGATCGTATGTTGAAGATTGAAGGAGAAAAAAGAACAAGTTGAAGAGAAATTATGATATAAAAAAATTGTATAAATTGAAAAATAAAGGAGTAAAATTTAAAAATAAAAATAATTAAATAATATATAAAAAATTATAATATTAAATGAGACAATTCCAAATATTCTATTATTATATACCAAATTATGATCCTTATTCTTATGAATGATTCTGATAAATTATTTATTCCATTATCATTTCAATTATTCCAAAATTATTTTATTTGAGATATATTGATCATAATATATAATTACAAACATTGATAAATAAATGATAATAAATAACGAGATGAACAAGCTTAGACGATAAAGATAACAATCTACGAACAAAACAATAAAAAAGAAACGACTCAGGCTAAACAACGAACAAAATATCAAATGAAAATTCTACTACAAAGGAGAAAAAATTTTTAGAGGGGGAAGAAGTGAACAATAAAATTCGAAGTTCAAAATTCGAAAATACAAAGTCAAGTTCAAAATTCAAAAATTTAAAATCAAGTACAAAAGCGAGAATATGATCCTACGACATAAAAATTGATTGTTATAAATAAATAAAAATTTTGCAAAAAAAATATATTTATATAAAATTTTGAAAGAAAATGGGATAATTACAAATAGCAAATCTACAAGCAATGGTCAACCAACGATGTTTCAACAATGCTGTACAACCAACGATATTTCAATAAAGATGTTCGATAATCAATTCAACAAAAGAGAATCTTATAATCAAACAAACAATCTGAACAAATGACTAATGGACAAAATGAGAGAAGAATGACTGGAAGAACAGGAAAAAAGAGATTTAAAAAAAGAGGGAAATGCAGGGATCCAAACCAAACCTAAATCGTTAAACCGCTAAAAACCGGTATTTTTTATCAAACCTCAACCGAACCTATAAAAAAATTCTAGCCGAACCTGAACCGAACCGCTATAATGTCTCTGAACCGGTTCGAGCCTCATGATTTTATGCTTATAAAACAATATGTAGGTTATTATTAGTATATTGAAAAAATTTCAATTACATTCAAATTATTTTTAAAGATATCATCAATCACATTTGATTGATAAGTGGCGGTCATAATTTTTATAAACTTTAGTATATTGTCATTTTATAACATTTTTTTAAATTATTTTTAAGCTCGTAAATTATAATGCTTAAAAATTAAATCCAAAATATTATTATAACTGACACATCAAATCTGATATCATATTGGCAATGCCGGCTACCCAGGTCAGTGTGGAAAGATGCTTTTCAGCAATTAAATTTATACTATCTCCTTATAGTGTAATTTGAGAAACGAATTTTGAAAATATATTAATTGTGCGGCATATTAAAAAAAATTTAAGTAAAAATAAGTATAATTTTGTTCATATTAAAATTAATCATTGATATAATTCTTATTTTTATATTTATAGATTAAAAATTATTTTATAATGTGCAATTAATAAAAATGAAGGTTTTTTACACGTTTTTTTTAAATTGATAAAATAAAAAAAAATATTTTCCCTAAACATAATTCGAATGTAGGTATGGATACAAAAGTGTTTAAACCGGTTCTTAGAGGTTCGAACCGAACCGATATTTTAATTTTTTACGAACCGAATCTGAATATTGAACCGTTATTTTTATCCAAACCTGAACCCGAACCGAACCGATATTCGTTTCGGTTTGGATCCCTGGGGAAATGTTAGGAAATAAAATTTGCATATTTTTTATTTTGTAATTTAATGACCTTTTTCTTTATTTCTTTTTAATTTTATCTAATGACCCTTTGTAAATTTGTATTTGTTGTAAATGTTAATTTAAATTAAGGACAAATTTAACCTTTTGTAAATTGTATTATATATATAATTTTTTTAGTTTTTGAAGATAGACATAAAATAAAATTAAATATAAAATAAAAAAAAAATAAATAAAATAAAATCATTTAAAAGTTTAGCCTTCCGTGTAAATTTCCGTTAAATCTGTTTTCTTTATTAATTTTGTTATTTGACGTGAATGTTTTGAAAAGATGAAAATTTTATAATATAAATATGAAATGTTTACTTTATAGACGTCTTATGTAAATGGATAAAATATTAAAAATTTGTATTTAAGGTATAAATTTTGAGTTTGTTATAGCCATTTTCTAATTAGTTAATGGGATTTTGACGGGGGGTTTGACTGTATGTTAATAAATTCTGAATACTCCTCACTCCCCTCCTATATTTACTCTTGCATCCAATTTTAACCATTGATTTATATCATTTCGAAAATAAATTTAATCAATTCTACTCATCTTTATAAAAAATGTTATTATCTGATGCGTCTATTTCAACTATTAAAGTAAATGAAGTCATAATTTTTATGTAAACATGATATAAAGACGTCTTATTATCTTTTTAATACTTTTCTAAATTATAAACTTCCTAAAGACCTCATTAATATCATGTTGTTCGATATTTCTGCTCTTACGTTTTATTATTTAATTTTAATGGTGGTTTTAGGTTTTCACCTTATTTGAGGTAAACTAAAAGAATATAATTCTGCAAATAATAATTTGGATTCTTAATAATCGGTTTATTTAAATTTTAAGTTCAAAAAACATTTAGGGATTGTTTATGCTTTTTATTCTATAAATTAAATTGGCGGCTAATTTAAATATCCAAAAAATTATAAAAGTTTTATAGGTATTATTAAAATACTTTTACTTATAAAACTAAAATGACAATTGGGAAGAAATGGAGGCGTCTGAAACAGATTATTTCAGATACATTTCCTAACTACTAAATATATTATAATTGTTAAAGTCATGATTTTTACTTTAATAGACCTTCTGAATTATTAATTTCCTAAAGATCTCATAACCATATTTATGCCCTGTTCGATATTTATTTTCCGCTTTATTATTTTATGAAATTGTGCTTTTATATTTTGATCTAATTTGAAGCGAACTAATACAATATTGCAAATAATAATTTAGATTATTAATTCTAATCGAATAATTCACATTTTAAATTCGAAAAAGATTTGTGAATTATTTTGGTATGTTTTAATCTTGAATTACATTGGCGGCAACTTTAAATATCCAAAACTCATGATTATTGATAATATAAGTTTTATAATAGATATTTAATTTAAATACTTATACTTATAAAACTAATCTCAAAATTGGGAAGAAATGGTGGTGTCTGTTCGTAATCGTGTCCTAAAGACACAGTAGCATAACAAAAATTTAATGGGTCTCCATGTTGTAACCATCTTCCTTTAGGTAAAGGTAATAGAGGGCTTAATTAATAAACTATATATTTTTATTTTTGGTACAGATTTAGATATAAGTTTATTATTTATTTTTAAAATCCATAAATTATAATTTCTTTTTTAAAAACCTACCTAGTTTAGCTACAAGTTAAACCTAGAAATGAGACTTATATTGTTTTAATATTTCCAAAGGTAAATGGTATGATCAGGTGTTCACTAATCTTTGCTATCTAAAGGGGCTCACATTTAAATTATTTTCAAAATTACCTTCTTTTTTTAACTAACATCCTACCTTATTTTTCTTTGTGGTATAAAAAAAATTTTTTGAATTTTAGGGGGTTCACATCCCCCATCCTTCTATTAACGCTACTGTATTTTGTTAGATGTAAAATATTTGCATAAAGAAAAAAAATAAAATTAAAAATGAATATTTATAGAAAGGTTAAAGTTTATATTCGGGAAAGTTATATTTAGTTATATTTGTATATAAAATATATTCTAATTTTTTTATATATATAAAAGAAGAAGAAATAGACCATTATCTTATTTTTTTTCGTATTAATGAAATATTAATAAAATTATTAGATAAAGTTTTAAGACTATACTTACTTTTGGAATTATTACACTTGAACCGAAAATAAACAAAATCTTTTATTCTAAAATCTAACAATCATATTAATTTTAAAAAAATATTAATACATTTAAAAAAATCAATATTCTTTTCTTTAAATTAATAACAATAATAAAAATATACATATACCTAGAACACCTCCCTTATTTTTAAGAGGCGTTCTCAGGTTACTAAATATATATATAAAAAAATATTACATTTTATAATATATACTGCTCCTCTTTATTCATTAACTTCATTTATACCCATCTCTGCGAATTCTTGTTGCACTTCTTCAGCTACGTTCATTTTAGTACAAAAATTGACGGGTCTTTTCCTTTGCAAGGCTGGTTTTTTCATAAGTGTCTTCCGCACTCCAAAATTTTTCTGATTCAGAAGTACTTGCTTAGGCAGGATTACATTAGAACGATCCAGAATTGTGTTAGCACGAGCAAAATTCGAATCATTGACAACTTTATTTTGATTATAATCATTATTATTGATAACATAAGTATTGCTGGGACAGTTAGCTGCTTTGTGTCCTTCTGTTTCACAGGCAAAACAAATTAAACGGAATATAGGTCTGTTGAACAATTGTTGAACATTCATCTTTGATTTATGAAAAGATGGTTGCACATTTATCGTTGGTTGGTTTGGTTGACCATTTCTCACAAGTTCCGCCTTCCTATTTGCCAGTTCAGTCCATGCACAGGCTAGCGCTTCATTGATCTGCAGGATACTAGTTTTTAAGTTAACGTAATACGTGATCATGGTCACTCCTATTATCAATAAATTTTTCAAACAAATTTTCCGAATTTTTAATTAATAAAATTATTTACTAAACATCATTAACTTTTCTTATTTATTCCAACTTATATTTAATTATTATTTTCACAATAAACAATTAATTTGATAAACAAATAACATTTTTTAATACACCACCCTCATTTCAAAACATATACTTCCAAACCTCTTTAAATCAACTTTTTATCTCCTGCTGCATAAATTTCACTTTTTCACGTTAAATATAAATTAGTTTCTTGCTACCAAATAAATTGATTTCTTATCTCAACATTCTATCAATTTAAAAAGTTAACACAATTTACATTCTATAAAATTTCCCCTCTTCAACTTTTCCTTTTTATCTCTCAGCTGTTTTTTTTTAAACACAAAAAAAACTATTAACCACGATATGCTTCACTTCCCTTAAGAAACAAATATTTAATAAAACAAAAGATGATCTGCAATATAAATTCTTGTTAAACCAAACGAACTATCAACATACTCAGTTATATGTATCTCATATACTAAGATAATTCTTACTTTTACCTTTACATACTTCTAACTATTCAATTATATATATACATATATACCAAACTATATCTCAGTTTTTTCTTTTTTTTATGAACCTTAAACCAATATCTTAATAATCATAACTCGTAATGAACCAAACATATATTTTAATACTCGAAATCGATTAAGATATTCCTGTTCCAATTAATTTAATAATTAAAATGGTTTATTAATATTTAAATTATATATAACCTTTTATTCTATTCCATATTTCTAAATTCTATATATATTTTTTATTCTATTCCACTTTACTTCCTCCTCTTTCTTAATTGATCACAATGTCTCATTTCTACACTTTTATTTTCCATTACTACTGAACATAATTTATTCCCCAAATTCTCTATCACCGCGCCTTTTTCCCATTTTTATCCTTTTCCATACATCCTAACCCAAACCAATTGATTCACTATATATTTCACCTGATTTTCCTTCTCCTGTATCTTCACAATTTCCCCAGGTTTCAACATATCCAAAAACATATTTATTTTTTGACCTAACAATTTTTCCGCAGGCGATTTACCATCTTTTCCTTTAGCATTATTATAATATAACTGCAATACCCATATTTCACTTCGGTTATCTTTAGTTTTTATTAACCAACTTTTAACAATCGCCACCATCCTTTCCGCCTGTCCATTCGAATTAGGATGGTACGGTGGTGCAACTATATGATTCACATTTAATTTGATACAAAAATTTTTAAATCTCATACTAATAAATGCTGGACCCCCATTCGATACCATAACTTTCGGTATCCCAAATTTCGAAAATATTTTTTTACAAAATTTTATTACAATTCCCGTGGATAACCCATGTACCTCCACGAATTCTATCCACTTCGAAAAAGAATCCACCATTAAAACAAATTTTTTCCCTTCCCACTCGAAAAAGTCCAAATGAATTCTTTCCCAAGGTTCTTTAGTTTTCGGCCAACTACTATTTTTATCTTTAGGGGGCATATTGGCACAGGCATTACAAACCTCACAATTTTCCCCTAACTTATCAATTTCTTCATTCATACCTGGCCACCATATATATTCCCGTCCCCATTGTTTCATTTTCGTAATTCCTTGATGACCCGCATGTAAAATATCTAAAAAAATTTCTCTTAAATTACGAGGAATAACCGTTCTATTTCCTCTCATAATACATTTATCTACTATAGTTAATTCTGCTTCCACATTTTAAATTTCTTTCCCTGATCACTCCATGGTTTTTTCCCAGTAATCCACAATTTTACCAAATTCAATTCTTTATCCATCATAGTATATCTCTGAATATCCTCCCATTTGGTAGGACTACCCTTTAACACTTTAGTTAACATCCTGATAAGAGCTTCCTCTCCATTTTCTTCATCAATTTTCACCTCTTGTTTCTCATCAATGATTTCTAATCTAGACATAATGTCCGGCAAATGATTCTCTTTTCCCTGCCTATACTTCAACTCCAAATCAAAACTTCCCTTGCATAAAGAAAAAAAATAAAAGTAAAAATGAATATTTATAGAAAGGTTAAGGTTTATATTCGGGAAAAATATATTTAGTTATATTTGTATATAAAATATATTATAATTTTTTTTGTATATATAAAAGAAGAAGAAATTTTATTAAGACCATTATTTTATTTTTTTTCGTATAAATGAAATATTAATAAAATTATTAGATAAAGTAATTAAGTAAATCATTAAATTTTTGGTTTTAATTTATTAGACATTTCATTTTAAAGTTAACATATATAATGTAATCAATTTTTTATTATTATTTATATATCAGATATTAACAGAATGGTATTATTGTTGATGTTATTTACGATTAATACAATATAATTCATTTAATGTTTTATATTTAAATAAACCTTTCTATTTTTTAAATCTTACACTGGGAGAAGTTAAAGTTATAAAGGAAATTTAATTATGTAGTAACGAAGACTTTAAGAGAAAAGAAAAACGTAAAATCAAAAAGATCTAGCCAAAGTTTGATCAAAGACGAGAGATTTCCCAATAAAATATATCTGTAATTTTAAAGTTTATTATTCAGCACTTGTTTATAATTTTGAACTTATTAAAGGAAAAAATATCTTGAATTACCATTTGCTCTTATTACTGATCGAACGCTGACAGTTTTCATTTTTATAATTTAGATAATATTTCTTATAATTTTTTTAAAATAATTTAATTATTTGACTGAATTAGGATAATGATAAATAGATAACTTATCATATTGATCAAAACTTAAGGTTTATTATATTACCTAATTATATGTAAGTAGAAACATTATCCTAAAAAATGTTAAAATATTAATTTTGACTACTTAACGTAAACTTACAAGATACCTAACGCTATCAGTTTTGTTTAATAATTATTTATTTTGGTTATAATTAAGCCATATGTAAATAAATATCAGGATATTAAGTAATAAAATTTGACAGTTTGGTTGAATTTGTATTATAAATTAAAATGACCTTGCTGGCGATCAAAAATTATTAATTTTTATGGACCTGGTATAAAAACAATATTCTATTATTTCTTTTATCAAAACTTACATAGGATTGCTTAAAGATTTTGATTTATAAATGTATACATCCTACTGGCCATTCTTAATAGTTTTTATTATATATTAGGATATAAAATATTAACGTTAAAAAAATTAAAATTTGACAGCTATATAGAATTAGAAATACAAACCTATAATATACGGATGCAGGCAATCTTATTTTTTTTATAATATAAAATGATGCCATAATAGGTACATCTTTGCACAAGATTATCTAGGGAATTTTTTCATAAATTATGTTAAGCGTTATTTATTGAGAAATTCAGTTTTTACATTTAATAATTAGAGCAATCTTATTAAGTATAATTATAAAAATTCTTCAAACTTTGAATAAATCATAAGTATAACTGTTATTTGTTATTAAAGCAATAATTTAATATAAATTTATGAACCCCATATATAAAAATTATAATAAATCAATTTTTTTAAAAAACATTTTTAATAAGATTTTTATGCGATTATAAAGGGATGATTGAAAATGACAAAGTTTTTAAAATTAATTACCATTATGTAAAATAATATAATTCCCTTTCCCTTTATGATTAATAATTTTGCTCAATAAGGAATTTGACAATTTAGCAAATACACAGAGCTAGGCTCGCACTTATACTTGTTAGCAACATCTTCACTTGTTGCGAATACTTCAATTATGCTAGAAGATTATAAAAATTATAATAACTTTGAATACCTTTTACTTTTTCGCCTCGATATTCCCAGTAATAAAAGTATCATTCTTTCAATAATGCTTTAAATGATCATATATACTTGTAATAAGAAGATTTGTTTTATTAAATATATTTTACTTGAAGTATCGTCCGCGTTATATGATTCTATCCTTACTATAATCGACATTTTGATTATTTTTTGTATAGACCTTAAAATTTGATAATTGTTTATAAAGTTGCTATTAATTTAGTTTTATATCGTAGAGTAATTAAAAGAATTTTTACTGACCATATACTTGATAATATCGTTAGCATTCTAAATTATTATATATAATATGTTTTATTCAGTAAAATATTTTTAATTTCTTTGCAATCTGTCGGATTATGAACTAAATGATGAATTTAAAGATAAAAAAATCTAAATTTGTTATAGATTTTTATAGACATGCCAAATTAACGAGAAGATGCATTAAAATATTTAACAAAGGCATTAATTGTTTTTGGTAAAACTTATACATTTATATATAATAGTCAAAATAAATAACAAGAAAATTGTAAAAACAATAATTATAGTAAAATCTTCTATTATTTATTAAGGTATAGGTCTCATACATGATCTTAAATCTAAATTCGATTAGGATTAAAATATTTGGTATCATGGCAATTAAAGGTCTTCCTAATATTAGAGTTTTACATTTCTTTGAAGCCAATTCATAAAATAATAAGTCCAAAATAGAAATCTGTTACCTCGATAACAATTCCATCGATTTACCAAATTATGAAATTGTAGATTTAAATAATCTATCCCTATTAGTTTCATACATATCAGTGTTGTTAAAACGTCGAATTCAGTCTCGAGTTGTTGTCGAATATGTTGAGTAACTCAAACTCAAGTCGTGAACTCGAGTTATGAACTCAAGTCGACTCAAGTTCATAAAATATTCGTCCTCTAGTGTTGATTTGAGGACGAATATTTCAGATTTATTATTATTAATTAAGATATTTTTGTATATTAGATTTTTTACTTTAGACTTTCATGTGAATACAAATTATATAGTTGAGTCGACTAGAGGACGAATAATTCTATGAACTTGAGTCGTCAATTTGAGCGACTAGAGTGCTAATATTTCAAATTAGTTATTATTAATTAAGATATTTGTTCTGTTATTTACATTTTTTTACTTTAGACATCCAATTTGAGTCGTGAATATAAATTATGTTGTTGAGTCGACTAGAGGACGAATAGTTCTATGAACTTGAGTGGTCATTTTTTAAAGGAAGGTCTAAGGTTTGTTTCACCTCACCCATTATTCTGATCATTTTATTCGACCAATACTTCTAGGGTTGAATCCAATATATATAATAACATCTAGTAGATATTAAAATTATGGGAGGGTAAGTTATTTATAGCTTCTTTTAATTATAATACTCTGACTTAGTATTGCATTGGCATTTATTATCGTTATTTTTTTAAACATAGATTATCCATAAAAAAGTGACAATTGTCATATTCGTTATTTTTGAAGTTTTAAGGCAAATGGGTGAAAATATGTTTGTATCATAGAAAAATGACAAATGTCAAAATTATTTTTGAATTTTTTTTAAAGCAAATGGGTAAAAATAAATAATGTTAAATCAAAATTTCAGTATCGTAGAAAGATGACAATTGATTTTAAAAAGTGCGAGTAGACCTGTTACAAAATTTATAGTTAAGAATTCTGAAAATTTAAAAATTCCTTGGAAAAACTGGCATAATTCGCAAATAAATTGAGCGTTAAATTACATAACGAATTGTGTTCATTTACCAGTATATTCAAAGATTGATTAGCAGAATTAAATGAAATGGACGATGATATCATATTTACAAGTGAGGAGTTAAATGAAGAAGATAGAATATCACAATATGATTTGATAATAAATGTAATAGGTGTTTATTAGTGTAATCATTACAATTAACAATATGCACAACATTAATTTATTTTTAACATATGATACATTTTAATTTTGTCACGGAGGTAATTGCGAGAACATTTAGTAAATTAAAAAATTTATAGACCAAATTGGATGCGTTTTAATTAAAATTTAATAAAATTTGTAATGCATTTAAAATGTTATTGTAAAAATCTTAGAAATTTTTTTTTTAAATTCTCATTTTCCACCTAGGTACAAAACATAAAAAAATTATATTCGATTTATAACTTTGACGTTAATTTTCATTAAAGTTCAAAAACTCTGATTATTAAAAAAAATATATCAAAAATATTATTTTATAATTTTATCAAAATGTTTTTACAATAATTATGGAAAATTTTTTAACAATATAATGTTTTTTCACATTATGGAAACGTGTTACAACAATAAAAAATCATATTACTGTATATGTTCAATTTTAATATATGATTAATTTAATATCTTTTTTTATTAAAAAATTAAATCGTTTGAACATATCAAAAATTTATTTATAAATAAAAAAAAAAATTTTAAATAAATAAATATTGTTAATGGTGAAAAAAACAAGAAAATTTTTTATAACTTTTTTAAAATAGCCCAAGATTTATTTTGGGGGAAAGAAACAAGGGGAGGGATTGGTTATTACTGAAGTATGGGGGGTTACTAATAATTTCCAATTAAAAAAAAATACAAATCTTATATTTTAAAAGTACCATGAAAACAAATAATATATTATTAAAAACAAGGAAAGGGGAGTGCTTGGAAGAAACAAAATATAAATTCAAATTATATTATTGAAAAAAAATTTTCAGACATAAATTATATTAAATGTTCATTAAAACCAATGTTTTTCTTGACATAATAGAGCTCTGGTTTATCTAAAAAAAAAGTCGGCAATATACATCACAGTATGAATAGGTTTTAAGCACTAACACCCCCACCCCCTTCGCGATTTTTTATAATAAACATCTTGTTGGTATAAAGTGTATCGCTTCGCTACATTATATTAAATTGTCATAAAGTTTGTTCACCATTCTGATATATATTAAATCTAGACTAATTTTAAATCACGATCTTCCCCATTCTCAATAATTAATTCGTTCTCTAGTCGACATAAATATATAACTCGTGTTCCACGACTCAAGTTGGAAGTCTAAAGTAAAAAAAAAAAACAGAACAAATGTTATATTAAATAATAATAACTAATTTCAAATCTTCGTTATCTGATCAACGACTCAAGTTCATAGAACTATTCTTCTCGACTCAAGTATTAGAGATCTTCAAAGTTAGCCCCAGCTCGTACCCGGCCCGAACGGGCTTGGGCCTAATTCTATTTAAAATAGTGGGGTTCGGGCCGGGCCAGGCCTAATATTTTAAAAAAAAATTGGGTGGGTCGTTTCGGATCTTGATAATTGTTTTAAATAAATCTAAATGTATCAATTTTATATTGAATTTTTTATGTAAAATAAAAATATTTGATTTTATATATTGAAACTAAACGACATATAATATATGTCTTTTATTTTGTGTAATTATAAAAATGACTTTCTATATTTAAATAATTCGAAACTTTTTCAAAAACATATCGGGTTCTGGCCGAGCTGGCAAAAGTTTTTTAATAAAAATTTAGATAAAAATAATTAAATACCTTTAGAGTTAGTTGAGGTTAAGGGATAAAACCAGCTATTAGCTTTTTTGTTTAAAAATTTTTTTTATCTTATTTTATTTTTTACAGAAGTAATAATTTACAAAAAAAAAAAAAATATTTAATCTTCGAATCGGATATTGAGGAAAGAGGCAGTAGGGCTTAATGTTAAGGGAAAATATTTATTGCTGGAATCGATAAAAAGTATTTTGACTTTCAAAACCAATCATTTTGGAGAAGGAGGTCGGTATCTTGATACGGGTCTTAAATTAAAGATAACAACATCATTTAGAAAATTTTTATAAAGCCAGTAAAAATAAACATAATTGATTTGAAAATACTAATCTTTTATAAAGAATCAAACTTATATCTAGAAATTAATTATAAATTTACGAAAAAAAAGAAATTTTAATTTTTTAAATGTTGACATTGTGGCATATAAATATTCTGGTATAATTTATTTTTTTGGTAAAAGATTCTTAATATCCTAATCTAATCTAACCATTGTCATATTAAATAAATATGATACTAATTTTACAAAACTTTGACTGAAAAATTATACGGGTGGGGGGGGGGGGGGGGGGGGGGCAATCATTAATTTTTCATTTTTACATATAACTATATATTAATTAAGACATTTTCTGCTAGATTATAATATTGTTGTACTGTGGTGTTAATAACAATAAATATCAAATTATATCACTAACATAGTAAATTTTAAACTCAATTATACAATATTAATATTATTAAATACAGTTACAATTATTTCAAATATAAATTTAAAAAGGATTATTATGATCTTAATTCCAATATTTGATAAAATATTGATATTTGATTTCATTGGTTATAATTTTTTAAATTTATATAACAAGAGTTAGTTTAAGAATTATATAAAGAAAATTTATTCTACAAATTTATCAATTTTAATAGATTGTCGGTCATTAAATATATCGAAATCTCAAGACTATTGCGTGAGATTTTAAAATTTTATATAATTTCAATCACAGGCGTAACAATTTCAAGGGTTTCCTTACAAAACTTTCCAATGATAAAAATAATAATGGTGGATATCTTTTGTGTAAGTTCCCTCTTTAGCCAAATTCTGCTGTCCAGTTATTTTACACTTAGACTCGTAATTTCTTGAGAAAAAACTAAAGATAAAATTTAATTTATTTTGTAATTGTTTAAAATTTTCTAATTAAATTTATTATATATTATACTTAAAATATCAAGCAAAATAATATTCTCTATATAAAGCCGGCTACAATCTACTAGGTAAACAATTTCAAAAAAAAAATTTCGATAAAAAGGATTTTTTTGTTTTATTTAATAAAATATAAAAAAAATTATATTTGTATATTAGTTAATATTCTTAGAAATATTTATTATTATTACTAATAAATATTTTAAAAAATCTAAAATTTTTTTTATTATTATAATATTATGAATCGTTGTAAGATGACGTAAATAGTTGTAAAAAACAAATAATGATACAAAACAAAAACTCAGCCAAATAAACTGGGGAAAAAACTGAAGATAAAAAACATTTAAAAATAGAAAACTACTGAAAATAAATCTGTAAAGAAAATAATCTTTAGAAAACAAGCTTGGCCATAATGCTTATATTATCTTCTATTTTTATTCTACAATCGTGCTCAATTCTATCTTTATAATACTAATTTTTTTTTTGACCAAAAAATTATTAAGGGAGGTGAGAATATTTACTATTATTTTGTTTAGAAATCTTAATATCGCACTTTATAACAAAAGACCTAGAACAAAGTTGATTTTACGTTCTTGCTGATCGGGCAAAAAACATGATCTTTGGTTATCCATATTTTTGAAAATGGTATAATTTAATTTTTTAATAATATTTTTACAACATATTAGAACTATGGTTTTTTAAGTTTTAAACTGTATATTTTTGTGGTATTGTTAAACGGCACGATTTGTCGATTTTTAAAAACAGCCTGCAAGCCTCAAGGTTTCGTTAATATATGTTTCAACCTTCGTGGCCATCTATGAGAAAAATATTAAGGCTACCATAATATTCTGGATAAAATGATATAGCCATTTAGGTTCAAGAAGAGCCCTATACAATTAATATTTTTGTAAGTTTTTATTATGAAATTTATATACCTGCAGTCCGACCTGGATTTGAGTCGCCCTCGGGTAAACCGGGGATTATCAATTAAAACCTTAAATTTTATTTGGTCGAAATAAATATTTGATAAACATTCATAATGATATAACAAACCCCATATATGTAAATTATAAATAATCATTTTTTTAAAACAAATTTTTTATCAATGCGATTCTAAAGGGATGATTGAAAATGACAAAAGTAATTTGATTTACATTCATTATGATATAACTAACCCCATATAAAAAAATTATAATAAATCATTTTTTTTAAAACAAATTTTTAATAAGATTTCTATGCGATTCTAAAGGGATGATTGAAAATACAAAGTTTTTGAAATTAATTACCCAATTATAAATGTAAAATAACATAATTCCCTTTCCCTTTATGATTAATAATTTTGTTCAATAAGGAATTTAACAATTATCCAAATCCATAGAGCTAGGCTCGCAATTATACTTGTTAGCAACCATTTTACTTGTCGCTAATACTTCAAGTATGCTAGAAGATTATAAAAATTATGATATCTTTGAAAAATATCTTTTTACTTTTTCGCCTCGATATTCCCAGGAATAAAAGTATCATTCTTGCAATAATGCTTTAAATGATGCATATATACTTTTTAATAAGAAGATTTGTTTTATTAAATATATTTTACTTGAATTATCGGTTCCACGTTAGATGATTCTATATTAACCTCACTAGAATTGACATTTTGATTATTTATTGTATAAGCCTTAAAATTTGATAATTGTTTATTAAGTTACTATTAATTTAGATTTACCATGTAAAGTAAGTCGAAAGCAGCTCTAATGATCTTATATTTGTAAACATCGCTTGCATTCTAAATTATTATAAATATTATGTTTTATTTAGTAAAATATTTTTAACCTCTTTGCAATCTGTGGGATATTTAACTAAATGATGAATTTAAAGATATAATAATATAATTTGGTATAGATTTTTGTAGACATGACTAACGAGGAGAAGTATTAAAATATTTAACAAAGGTATTGAAATTTTATTTGGTAAAACCTATACATTTATATTTAATAGTCAAAATAAATAACAAGAAAATTGTAAAAACAAGAATTATAGTAAACATCTTGTATTATTTATTAAGGTATAGGTCTCATACATGGTCTCAAATCTATTCGATTAGGATTAAAATAGTTGGTATCATGGCAATGAAAGGTCTTCCTAATATTTTTAGAGATTTACATTTCTTTGAAGCCAATTCATAAAATAATAAGTCCAATATAGAAATCTGTTACCTCGATAACAATTCCATCGATTTACCGAATTATGAAATTGTAGATTTAAATAATCTATCCCTATTAGTTTCATATCCAGGGTTGCCAGGTAAAATTCTTAAATTGCGAGAATTACGGGAGAAATACCAAAATTGTGGTAAAAATATAAAATTGCTAAAAAAAAAAATTTTGCTGGTCAATTGACTTAATTATCCGCCTATTATTTTTTATAATTATTTGTATAAATGCAAAGTCGGTAAATATTTCTCAAAATAAAATAACAATTTTTTAATTTATAAAAAAAAACCAACGATCTTTTTTAAATATAAAAGAATGTAAAAATATAAAATCAAACGATTTTAATTTTACTATGTAAAAAATATATTTTATGCGAATATTCCGCAAGACCGCAATTGGAAATCTACCGTTTGTGTGTATTAAATTATAAGGCGTTTAATTATCACGTTTTAAGTTTAAATACATAATAAGATAATATACTCATTTCAATGTTAATTATTTTATTTTATAGTTCAATCACATTATTATAATCCGTGCAGGGGAGTGTATCTACATTCATTGCAAAACAAAAATATTCTCCATAAATAAGTAATAATACAGATTACAGTTGCGCTAATTGTAATCACTTATCATACAGTACAACTTCACAAGCTACTTATCATTATAATGTAGGCAGAATCTTTACCCATAATATTTAGCGATAAATGAAAACTTTATTTTTACCAATAGCGCCATAAAATTTATTATCAATTTTTAATTGTAGAGATGAACAGAACTGTAGCAAGATTTTATGAATCTTTTTTATAAAGAATATTCTGATTGCAACTGAATATTAACTGCATGAAGTAGATTTCCTACATGTGAAACGATTCCCAAATATTCTTCTGCCATTTCATACTCTTTCAATATTTTAGGACAGCTTTTAAAATTATTATTTAAGAAGTATTTTTTTAAGGGTTTGTAAAATTTTAAAAACTCTTTATACATTAACTTTTTTTAGTTGATGACTAAATTCGTTAAAACTTTTCATCACAATTATTTCGACCACAGATAGTGCATTTATTGTCTTCTTGCATGAATTATGAAGTATATGGCATATACAGTCAATTGGTATTAATTCATTATTGTGCTGCCTCATTCCGGTAACTTTGGTTTTTGCCAAACAGAGGCATTATCAGCGCAGAAAGCTGACATGCTAATCATTGATAACCCTGAATCAGCTATATTTACCATCATGTGGCTAGCTACATCGTTGGATTTTTTATTATCCGAGGAAAAAATTTTAACAGTTTTATTGAAATGTTTTTATTCTTGTTGAAATAGCGAAGGATCGAGGAAAATGTTTTAATATTTCCCTTATGATGCCCATCTTTCAAATCGTCTAGAATTAACCTCTAGGATTCAGTACTAAAACACTTGTGATAGCCTTGCTCATATTTGTACTGCCACAAGTAAGGTTTGCCTTATATTGAAGTCGTTAAATATCATGAGAAAAAGATTCGACCCACATTTTGATTATATAGCTCTGTGAATGTTGAACTACATGATAGATGTATACGATTTCCGCAAATTTAGTTGCATCTGTATTATTTATTATTTGAGAATATTTTTGTATTGCAATCGATGTTGATATACTCCCCTGTACTTATATGAACGAAATGATGTTGATTTTATTATTGGATAAAAGTAAAACAGGATAGAAAGAAATTTACAAGACAGGTTTTCGAATAAATATTTAAAATTATTTTAAAAATATAAAAATAATCAATTAATGTCTCTCAAAATTATTATTTATATATTAAAAATGTTAAAATACTAAAAAAAAATTGCGAGAGAAATTAAAAAATTGCGGTAGATTTTTGCGAGAGATTTGCGATTGCGGTAGAGAAATGTCAGCATGTAAACTAAAAAATTACGGAAGTCTCCCGCTGATGGGGGGAGACATGGCAACCCTGTCCTATCTATTTATCTTATTCTTCGTGATAAGAAATGTGGTCACGAATGGCTGGAAGACTTGCCGAGTTAAACCCTGATGAATCTCTACAATGAGAGTGATCTTAGGCTATACTATCCGCTGTGACATTTATCATATACTACAACTTCTTAATAAATTCCAAATGAATACATCATCTTAACTGCATTAAAATAAAAGCCCCACTCTAAAATATATCAATAAGCCTCCCTTTAAAAAAGACTCGTGCCCTTACAATTTAGAATCCCTTAATATTTTAACTGAATATGGGTTAAAGACAGGAAAGTTTGACTCCTATTTTTTAAAATTATCTATAGCTCCGCTATAGGAAGATTCTCTATTTATGATTCTTATTTTTAGAAATACAAATTACAATAAATGAAATTGATTCTTTCGTAATAAAGATATATGGGCAAACTTTTAAAATATAATATATTTCAACACTATAAAAAATTTGGTGCAGATATCAAAATCTATGCTATGCTAATATGTAAAAGAAAATCAAAATTTTATGGATAATTTTTAAATTGGGAACAATTTCAGAATTTAATAGATTTCTTCCAATACTGAAAATTACTATTCAAAAATAAATTTTTCCTTAACTCAAGTATTAACGTTTCAATATAATCAAAATATTTGTTGGTCATTCTAGATAATCCATCGCTTTTATTTATATTATCGAAAGTGTAGAGAGAAAAAATTAGTTATAACCAGAGGCCCAGCGAGATAATTTTTTGAGGACCGGACCAGAATTTATTTTTTCCGAGCATTACCTAATTCTGAGCACATATTTTTAGCCCACCGGAGTGTGACCCGAGGTTACTAGAAGAAATTATAATTTGAGTTTAAATATCATAATATCTAAGAAACGATTAAGATACACATATTGACTTTAAATAGAAAGTACATTTAACGTCATAATCTAATTAATATTCTTATAAAATTGAATTTAATGAATATGAATTCAAATAAATTTTATTCAGTTTAAATATAAAAAGTAAAATTAAAATACGATTGTATAATAATTTGCATAATTGAAGACGAAAATTATTATATAGACAAATTTTTAAAAAAAATATAATAATGAACGAATCCGACCAGAGCCCTAGTCTCGCTCCTGGTCGAGCTTTTAGCAAGTAGGCACCTAGGTATAACCGATACTATAGTCAATATAATGAGATTAGCTTCTTTTCATATTTCCCATAAATGTAATCAGTAGAAACCTAATTTTGATATGTATTTTCAAATCGTCCTCAGAATAATTTCGAGACCTAAAACTTTCAACAGTCTTTGAGTTTTAGTACATATGATTATAAATAATTATTAGTAATTTTAGAGTATTAGTTTCCACATTGAAAAGTTATATAATAGCAATAATGCAGAGAAAAATTTACAGGCTGACATTACGAACACCACTCTCAACTATTAAAATATATTAGAAGAAATGACTAAACGATAATACTTCTTATATAATTTAAAAATTTTAGATATTATATCTCTAATCATTATTTACTGATTATAAATATTTCATTAATTCAAGAAATTATTTCATATAAATTTTATATGCAATTTTTTGTAATTTATAATAATATATTCATTATTAAGTTATATTATATTTAAATTAAGGTTTACCCGAGTAATAAGTCATTGCAAATGCTGTTTCTATTTTCAATTCGATATTTCTAAAAAATATATGATAGTAAATTTAGGTATATATTATTATGCAAGATGTATCATTAGGCAGTCATCTATTAATTTAACTATAAAAGGAGGGGAAGATAAATTATAAGATTTTTAAGATTTTATTATTAAAATGTTATTTAGATATAAGTTAAAATTAGATTTACAAATATTTTAGTGAAATTTTCCGGATGTGAAATTCCCATTTGTCTCTCTAATTCCCTTTAAAAATGCTAACTGAATATGTCATAACTTAATGAATTATCTAAGATTTATAGAATCTGGCCTCCTAAGAAATATCCATACCTTCCCTCCTCTTCCCAAAAAAAAAATAAATATAGCATATTTTAGGTTTATATCTTTTCTCACATAAGACATATATTATAATTAATATTCCATAAATTGATATTTTAATTTAATTAGTTTGGTCATTTTCTAATTATTTATAATATGTTTTGATACTTTGAAATTTTTACTTAATTTTTAATTTAATCGGCTTATTCACCATAAAAATGATAAAGTGATTGAAATAAATTTGCTGGTCAAATTTAAATGATAATTACAATTTTTGATCAAAATACATAGAATTAATTCCCCCTCTCTTTCTCTTTCAGACATTCCATAAATAAAAAATAATCCAGTTGCCGCCGATAATTCAGCAAATGCAAACAAAATAAGATATTCAGATTTTATAGGTATTTTTTTTATATTATATTATGATATTATATTAATTTTATAAATGAGATTTCATGATATCCTGGTGTAAAATTAATTTCTTTATACCTTATTACAATGCGAGATTACACTGAATGTCAATATAAATATCATATTGTTTTTACCTGAGATTACCTTTGATTAATTTTTTAAACGATAAAAAAATTAATAATATATTATGAAAACATCGATTTACTTGAATTGTGATTATTTAAAAATGATTCAATTTCTCTAAACAAATATATATATTACTAAATCTCATAATACTAGGTTACAGTTTATCTGGGTATCTGTCTGTATATATTTCTTTGGATTTCTTTAATATAATAATATTCTCATAATAGTTTTTTCCTAGTTGATAGATAGCCTTTTATTTATAAATTATTAATATTATTAATAATTTTAAAAAAAAATGAATTAAAACAATAAAGTATATAAAAAATATTTAACTTTTTTAAATGGTCGTAAGGATTTCAATTTTGGCATAGTCAAAGGAGACTAAAAAATTAATTTTTAAAATGTAAAGCACATTTAGGATTAAAGTTGACAAATATTTATATTATATATATGATATTATTCAACACCCTAAATGAAATCTAATAAAATGTAATCATAGAAAGGAGGGGATATTTTTTATTTTAATTTAACTTAATTGAAATGGGGGAAAAGCTTATAGAGGAGAAAACTTGATCATTTTAAAAAATGTAGGAAGAAGGGAGTTCCCTGATATTGACTTATTTAAGTCAGTGGGGATATTTTATAATAAAGCTAGAAGTAATATTATAATTTAATAAAGATTAATTATATGCTCAATTTACAACTTGTTTAAAATTTAAATTTGGTGATTGTTTTTTTTAACAGACAGGTGCCTATTTTGTTAAAAATAACCAGTTTGAAAAAAATCTTTGAAATATTTTGAAATAATTTTGGATTTCATTGAAAGATTTATTATGTATAAAAATTACAAAAGTATTTTTTTATATAGATTTTGGCATTTTTAAGTATATTTTAATTTAAAATCTCTTATGAATTGACTTTTTGTAAACTGAGATAACTAATGAGCCATATCGATAACATGATTTATTTTACCTCCTTATTTACCACTGATACTACCTAGAACCCCTTTTGTTAAGTTAAAGTTTGTCATTATATGGAGTAGATCCAGATAGGAAGATAGAAGTCAATAAAAGTATCCTATCATTATTGTATGTTCTGCCAATTTTTCTTTCATTCCCCTATTTGTTTACCCTACTCTCTTAAAAATAAGACTTATTACATTTATATATGAAAAATTGTTCTATCTTTAATATTATTTTTATACTTCGTAATTTATATCTATATATGGTTTTCTCATATCATTACCAATTTCAATAATCTAAAAAATAAAAATATAAATTAAAGAAGATAATTCACAATTATGAAGGTTTATTGGCCCTGACATTTTTATTTTCCAAATTTTTAAAAAATATTTTTATTATCATATAAGTGGGCCTGAATTTTTATTATAGCAATATTCTTTCAAAGAAGAAAAATGAAAAGTAAACCAGGTGTTTAGTTGACAACAGTTTCAAATATTTATAGGGCTATAAAAAGCAATTAAGTATTCATATAGATCAGAACTAGGACAAGTGTCTTAGTGTGTGTCCGGGTTGTGCTTATTTTTGAATTTAATGTGTTTTAGCGGAGACTAAATTTTAAACTAGGACACCATATTGATTTCCTTTAAATACGTGGGGAATTTTTATTTAGGTATTTATCTTCTAATTTAAAAAAAAATGTTTTTTTTGGTTTATTTTAAGTATTTGTTGGCATTACTGTTTTTCTTATTTTATTTTCGTTTATTTGTTTTTTGTTCTTTTGGTTAAGTTTATTTTTCATTTTGATGTTTTAAAATTTTTTCCTTTGTTCTTTTGGCAATTTAGCTTAACCTTAAAAGACGGCTAAATAGCAGGTTATTAAGTATTAAGCCGACCTGGAACACAACTTAAATGCTGAAATTACTTAATAACTTAATTTTGATTGATGTTATCATTTATTATTATTTATATTTCAATTTTATGTCGTGTTGGGATATGGTATTTCAGGATTCGTCTCTCAATTTTATATCAACTATTGAGGGCGATTATTAAAATTGGAAAACTTGCTGAAATGTATTTCAGCTTGATACTATTAATAATATCCTTCTCATTAAACTTTGGGTCCTATCAAACTTAAACTTATGATCTAATACAACTATAAATTTAGACTTTTAATATTTTTTTTCCCTTTATTAGCATCTCTATTGTAGTTATTATCTTTATCATATCCAAAGAATCTGAAATATTTAAACTATTAATTATAATTATTTTAGGAATAACTATAGTTATAATTCTAGTATCTTTAGTCAATTAAAATCTCTGCTTTTTTATTTATTTTGAGATATACCTATTTCCGATCGTGATGATAGTTTGAGGTTGAGATTCAGGAACAATAAAAGTAAAAGCAGCAGCATTCAAACTATTTAAAACTTTTGGTTATAATTTGACCTCATGATAGGAACTAGGGATATCTGACAACCTAAGAGGTTGAGGTTCAATGACAATATTCCTTATCATTTTAGCCTTTTTAGTAAAACTTCCTATTTATATATTCCATCTTTGCTTACCGAAGGCTAACGTAGAAGCGTCGACATCAGAATTCATATAATTAGCGGGGTCCCTATTTAGGAGTTTTCGGCTTATCGACGCTTCTATGGGGGATAATTATATTTAGAATTGGAATACCATTTAATAATGATGGAAAAATCATAATTGCCTACTCTAGAGTGTCTCACATAACTTTTCCAGCTTTTAGATTATTTTTAATATCCTTAATTTCCCTAGAGGGATCATTTCAATAAGTATATCCCAAAGTTTTATCAGGCCTGCTATTTATGTATCTAATGTATAATAAAATATTTACCCGCAATATGATCTTATTTAAATCTCAAATGAATATAAGATCATTGTATGCTACATTAATCTTCTTTATAATTCTAACACTTAACATTGGTTGTCCACCCTCCTTTAACCTATTTCCTGAAATTATTATTATTTTCAATTTATACATTTTTCTTTGTCTTTATATATCATATTATTCTTAATACAATTATTCTAATTTTAATTTCTAGATTTATTTTTACTTATATCTCTATAGGAGTAATTTAAATAGACGTATACTCCTCCTAACGTTTAAAACTGGTCTCAATCTCTAAAGATATTTTTTCACTTTATTTAAAATTTTTTATAGTAGTAAATAAATAAAATGAGGTTTGTATAGTTATAGGGTAAATTAAAAAGAACTTTCAATATCTTCTTTTACATGTTATTTTACTAGCAAAAAATATGAAAAAGTGTTAATTGAAATCTAAAAGTTTTATCATTTTGTATTAAGTAGAAAAAATTAAGTTTGTATGATGTTATGAATAACTATACATTATAATGGTTACCTGGTTTAATAATTCATCTTTTGGTTTTAAAAGGAGTAAAGAATCTAACATTGTTGTCTCATCTTTTAGTAAAATATCGAGACATTTCTCTTGATTATTATAGGATTCTAAGTAGGAATATCCTTTGAATAACTTATTTTCTATATCATAAGCCTCTGCTAGGAATAATGGTGCCAAGTTTAATGCGTAAGATACTATGATATAGTTATGGAAGTCTCTAAAATTTTTTTTTTGTAAAGTATAAAAAAACTCTATATATTACGTATCCTAAAATTATTATTTAACTTATTGAAGAGAGAAAATTAGTACGAGTAAGAAATTATATTTAAGATGTCAAATTATTCTTAGAATTATAAATTGATGGAAGAAATATATTCCCATAAATATCGAAAAACTATATGGGTAGTAAAATAGAAATTTGTAATTATATTAAATTGTAAAATTAAAATAAATTTTTATTTTATATTAATTATCTTTAGGAATATATCTTTCAATCATGTTACAATGTTGTATTTTAAGTCCCCGAAATATTTTATTAATTATTTAATAAATATCGAAGATATGAAGCAATCAGAATTTAACTTATGAAATTTATTTTACCAAGCCCCGGTTCTGAATTTTAAAAAATTTTGTTATTTTAAACAATTTAAGCTGTATTAGGTGAACCTTTAAATGTAACGGGAAATTAAAAATATGAGCATTAAATGAATATTAAATGATTTTCCGACATTTTAACTGATCAATTGATATAATTTATTTCTTTCGATATAGAAAGAGTCCTGGCCGTCAAATCATCCTATAGATCGCATTTACATGACGGCATTGCGGTTTTAGACACATGTATAATAAATTTTTGTAGTTTCATAAACAAATCATTGTAATACTATCAATAATATTTATTATTTTTGTATAATAAAAGACTACCATATATTTATATTCTATTTAGGTATAAGTAATTCAGGGAAGGAATGAAATATAAAATAAAAAAATATAACAAATTTTGCTTCTGTTATTTCAGGAGTATATATATGATTTCAGAGGATGGGGATAATAGTAATAACTGTAATTGAATAACGATTTTATACAAAGATGACATAAAATTACTTACATAAGATCTTCATAAGACTTAGTAAATTTCTCAGTGAAATTGTTGAATAGGTCAAGATATAACGAATCTGTGAATTTTATATTTAGATATTCAGGCATTACAATGGCAGCGTCTTTGGCTAGATCATTGAAGAGTTCTTTAAGATTAGTCTATTCCATTAAATATAAAAAATTATTGAATTAATGATCGGTGAATTCTATCTTTGCAAAATAAAATTATCTCTCAACTTTTAGAAAAATTGGTATTATTTAAATATCAGAAATATTTAGATATGGTGAAGGGTCTTAATTATTGTATAGATAGTTTCATCTATAATTAATATACTTTACGCTCTTCTGATGAATATATATAAATTTTATTTCTATAACTTATTTATGCATGAAAATTTTAACAATATTTATGATATTTAATGTACACAAATTAAATTTTAATGTATTGCGAAGAACTGGGACGTGTTTTGGCGGGATACTAAATAGCTATGTTTAAGTAGGGTTCATTGAATACGAAAAATAACAAACTAAATTTATATTAACATTAGAAGTCATTAGTTTGACTAGAACTCCAAATGACAATACGAAGGATGATTGACTTATTTTTTGTTAATTTTATTGACAGTTTTTTAATTACAAGTTCTTACTCGTGATATATACCTAGTAAATTTAAAATTTTAGAGAATTTATTTTCATTCATTTATTAATAACATTTTTATATAATAAATAAAGAAACATTATGGCACGCTAAGGAATAATATGTAAAACGGATATTTTTCATAATTCCTAAATTTTCTATTTTTTTAAGAATTTATATTAATAAAAATCTTAAAGATTTTTTTCTGCCATAGAGATATGTGTAAAGAAAATATGTTTAAACATTTTGGAAAATTTGCTTTATCTACTTACATCTACTTCAATTTTTTGTGATATAACCCTGGTTTCACTACTTACCCAAAGTTGTATCTATGTTGAGGATACATCTTTAATGAAACAAGATTAATCTAATGTCTAATCATAAATGTATGTAGGGATTATCATTTTAATATATTTTTGATTATCTAGATATCCGGATATAACTAATAACATATTAATTATAGAAAATTTAGAAATATTTAAAAAGGTTTAATTTAATAATTCTGTGGCATATTGCTAAAAGCTATGCCAAAATGCAAAATCTTCTTTTTAGATATTCAATCATGCCATATTTTACAGATAATCATTTTATTGAAATGAAGTTTTAATAATCATTTTCATATCCATGCTTTTATATTTTTAATCTTAAATTTATATATATATTATGTTTAAAAATGAATATCAAAAATATGCAATAATTAATATATACTATTTTAAGCTCTTTATCTACCCTATCTGGGGATAGCGTGTTTTTTTGAAATACCGGGTTTTCGTGATAACTTCTTTCTTTTATTTTCATCTTTTGTAAAAAAAAATTGATATAAAAAATTGTATAAAACTATTTTTCTTATATATATAACGCAGTCCCCTCTATAAGACGGGTAGGTTTGCAATTTGAAATTTTACTTTGCTATTTAGAATATAAATCTAATCTAAATAGAAATAATTCTTAAAAAAATTTTACTTTTAAAATGATGAGAACTTACAATATTATAAATATGGCAACTTATAGCAAAAGCCAGCAAATTATTTTAAAAAAAACTTGATTCATTTTGGATCTAAATCAAGAATCTATAGGTTGGTGATGTTACATGTTGGTAACATTTCAATTTAGAGTTATTTTTTTTATTATTGTCTTATGCGTTAATATACATGTACAATTAAATAATTAATTTTTAAGGTAATAATGTAAATAGTGATATTATGAAAATTGGACATATTAAATTATACTTTGATATTATGTAAATTTGACATATCAAATGTTATTTAATATGATATATATACATATTATTTCAGAAAAAGCATATATATACAGAATTTTAGACTTGTTCGAATTTACTAGTTTAAATAAAAAAATGTTTATTTTTTTTAATGTTTAGATAAATAGATATGAATATACATTCTCAAAGCTCTAATACCGACAACAAGCGATCTCATTAGGTGTCATATGCAATTCTAGACCTAGGCCCCAGAAACTACTCAAAACAAAATTCTTTTATATATAAGGATAAAATAATCGCAATTTAATAATCTTAATAAAACAGAAAATATTAAACATCCAAGGTTATCCATTACTATCCATTTTCCCGGTCTATTCATGTTTGCGAAAAAAACTTTTTAGTTTTTCTTTTTTTACATATATCATAATTAAAAGATAACCTAATCTCAAAAAAAACTCATTTATTAAAATATAAAAGCATACTTGAAAAAAGTTTTTTGCTATCTTTTTTATATTCTTGCTTCTAGTTTTCTCTCCGCCTAGTAGAACATACAATTTTTTATTCCATTCAGCATATTGCTCAATTATACTATCAATCACGGTTGAATTTTTAACTTGAGAATCATCAATATTTAAAGGACTAGTATGATAATTTGTAAAAAAAATGTCGGTGGCTACCTTTCCCGCATAAGTATATTGGAAAACGATATGTATTGGTAAGAATTTCGTACTTTTGATTACAAACTTTATCCGCTCCAATATATCTACTTCATTAAATGTAGATGAATTAGTCATAGTTAGGAATGTATTATTTTCTTTAAAATATTTGATAAAAGTTTTTTTTTTGTAATTCTCTATTTTTTGGTTATATTTAATACAGGTGTTCATAAAATTTTGGAGTTTAGTTAATACACGTTTAACCTTTGGTTTCCATAGTCTATTTTTATTATTATTACTATTTAACCCTATTTGAATCAATAATAATAATTTATTTATTTATATATTTATAAAATACAATATATATTTTTTAACAGAAATAGGAATTTAAATATTATACCTAAAACTTCGATTATTTTATCGTATTTAAATTTTTTTTTCAATTCAAGATCAGTAGTACTGAAATCGCATTTTTCAAGCAATATATCTATGCATTTTTTACTATTTATCCTGTTTGTTGAACCATTGCACACTTAAAAAGAAAATTAAATTAAATGATTTATAAATAAAAAATAGTGCTGCTAAATCTCCTTAACCTTGTAGGACTCTTATAGGGCGAAGCCAAATTTTATCTTAAAATATTTGACTATTATAACTCAAAATTTAGCCTCAACTTTAAGATGGATATGATTATTAAAGATAAAAATAATTAAACCCATCAAGTGTTAGTTGAGGTAATGAGGTACTGCAAGCGATTAGCTGTTATGTTTATAAAAAAATTATTTTAATCTTATTTTATTTTTTTTACAGGATCAATAAGTTAATTTACAAAAATACAGCTAAAAAAATTAAATTCGGAAAAAAGAAAAAAATTACGTGCAAATAAATTTTGGAGTTTGTTCAAATTGATAATAAAACTTAAAATTTAAATATTAATCAGTTAAAAAGAGAATTCCACAACCAATCTGTTTGGTTCCTTTATTTTCACTTATGTTGTGACCTGAAAAATTTACCATAACTGTTATTAATCGCAAATTACACTTTTAGGGCATTAAGTCTTAATCGTTTATTATTGACATATGATATTTAGTTATATATTGACATGTATAAGTAGTTTTTTTAAAAACCTCAATGCTTTTTTAAAAAACCTTCAATTGTAATTATAACCCAGAGACGATAAAAATATCTTGGAAGAAAATTTAAAATAATTAAATTTAAAATGATATTCCGACAAAGGATGGTCTGGGAAAAACATGTTATATTTTACCTCAGCAGACTAATCGTTATTATATTATATTTTGTTTTGCAACTGATAATTTTCTGATTAATTTTATCTAGTTCCTAATTTTCTAACCTTTTTTTAAAATTTATAGTGTTATGTATCTAACTTAACCGATAATTAAAACATGCTTTGATTGATCTGATCTGTTAACTCTCATTTTTAATCTTTTAATCTTGATGATGCGGAGAAAGAGGAATGTGGCTAGATATCAAGTAAAAATATTTATTGATTGAATTGATAAAATTATTTTGACTTTTTAAATATCAATTTGGAGGAAGGGGAGAGGGGGGATATTTTGATATGTGTCTTAAGTTAAAGATAATATCGTAAAAAGGTTTTAAAAAATAGACAGTAAAAATAAACAAAAATGCTTTGAAAATACCGATCTTTTATAAGAATCACAACATATATCTTAAAAGTAATAATAAAAAGTAATTTTGAATAGATTATTATAATGTTGACTTTTTTAAATATAAAATAAAAGATATTCTTAATTAAAAAAAAATTCATAAATTACAAAGAGAATCTTGGGTATTTTATATATTTAACATTAATTAATCTTTCAGTTACATCTATAACTATATATTAATTAAGACATTTTTTGATAGATTATAATTTATTAAGTGCTATAGTGTTAATAAAAATATTTAAAGAAACAAACTTTAGCACTAACTTAATAACAATATTACAAATATACAATACAGTAATAATTATTTCAAGTAGGAATTTTAAAAAAATGTTTTTTATAGATTTTTATTCAAAACACATAATGGATAAAATATTGTTATTTGATTTCATTTTTATATTTTTTTTAAATTTAAATAACAATTGGAGGTTTGTTTAAGAATTTTATATAAAAATAAATTTATAGATTTGAATAGATTTTCTGCCATTAAATTTAGGGGCACAGGCGTAACAACTTCAAAGGTTTCCATACAAACATTTCCAAAATTCTTGATAAAAATAATGGTAGCCATCAATTTAGGTAAGTTTCCTATAGAGAGCGATTCTACTGTTCGGTTATTTTACACTAAATTCAAGACTCGTAACTTTATACTTAAAATAACTAAATAATATTTTTATTATAAGCCGTATTTAATGAAAATATAAAAAAAATTATAATTGTATATTCGTTAATATTCTTAGAAAAATTATTTCATTTTATTTATATTACTAATAAACAATAAAAAATTATATTATTAAATTTTATGTATCATAGTAACATGACGTAAATAGTTAGAAAAAAATATATATATAATAATAAAACTAAACTGGGGAAAATAACTGAAGATATGAAAAATTTAAAAGTAGAAAACTTCTGAATATAAATCTGTAAGATAAATAATCGTTAGAAAACTAATGCTTATCATAGTTGTTTACATTAATAATTTATACGATTGCTCAATTCTATCTTTTTTAGTATAATAAATTTTTTTAAATTATTTGTCCTGAAAAATTATTAAAGGGTGTAGGAATATTTATTAATATATCATATATAAGCTTTCCAATATGACACTATGGATATAACCAAAGACCTGAAACAAAATTATTTTTCTAATCCGTTTTCGTTTCAGCCAAAAAATATATTATTTAAGTTATATATTTTTGAAAATGGTATATTTTTAATTTTTAAAAATATTTTTAGAATATCTTAAGATGTTTGGTTTTTTACGTTTTAATTATATTTTTTTTGTAGAGTTTTTAAACTACTCGATTTAAGCCGATTTTAAAAAACAGGCCTTGTTAATATTAACAAATATTTTGCTTAAGCCTCAAGGTTCATAATATTCAAACCCTCGTTCCAACTTTGAGGAAAATCTTAAAGCTAGCATAATATTTTTGTGGATAAAACATTATACAATTTTTAAAAATTGATTTAAAACGAGCCTTTTAATAATAAAAATTTTTGAAAATTTTTAATAGAAAAAAACAGAGATCTTTTGGCCGACTCAATTCTAATCCCCGTCCTAGTACACGGTACAAGCAATATTATAATTTTTTAAATAAATCACAACCTTAGCTTTTTTTTAAATATATATGGGCAGGGTATATATTATTTTTTTTAAATATACTCTAGCCGAGCCAAAAAATATTTTTATATAATAAATAAACCTTTAATTTTAATTTAAAAAAAATTTGCGATAAATATTTGTATTAAGCCCATTTATTTATTATGTTTTCTAAAAAAATATTTCGTTAAACCTGTTTAAATTGCGTATGACACATTGCCCAAATAGTAAATTATAAAATTTATCAAGTTATTTTACTTTAAAAAAAATTTTTATAATCCGTTATATCATAGTTTAGCAAGTGAGCATATGATAAACTATTTTCAATTTATTTCATATTTTTTTAAATTTATCAAAGTCATGAAAATTATCTTATGTGCATAATTAATAAATTCTGAATGCACTCCACCCGCTTCCCTTCTCTCCTTTGCATAATTTATTTTAACCATTTATATCAATCATCACTAAAATAAATAAATAACTCGAGTCATATAATTATATAAAAAGTTATTATATGATGCGTCTATCTATTAAGTTTAACTAGTAAATTTTATGAATTCCTATTATTTAAAAACCCGTTATCACCCTCGGCAAATGGCAGGTCCTATAGCCCAACTAGATTCAATTATTTTTCTCTTATATATACAGAATAAAGTAGAGGCTTAGATAATGTTTATTGATTGAGCATTGTTCTTGATCTTACTCTAAACTTCACTGTTAAATTTATGGCACTATATCAACGAGTCGTTTAATTTGTGAAACAGAATGAGAGAACGAAAATCAAACGGTTGATTTAATTATATTTTCCTTGAAATATTTTTTAGACTATTTTTAATACCAATATCTAATTTTCCCCATTTCAATTAAGAAAAAATAAACAATGAATAAATTTTATCGATAAATTAATTTATTATACTTAAATAAAGCTTTTAATTGTATTCTATATACCAAATAACGTTTTATATATATTTTTAAACTACAAAATATCAAAGTTTCTAGGTAATTGAAAATAATAATATAATTTAAGAGAATGTATTTTTCAAAACCTTCTAATTAAATTACATTGTGGATTAAATCAAATTTTATAAAGTGGAAATCTAATTTTAAAAATAATTAATAATGATTTTCTGCATATATGTGTCTTATTTCGGCATAATATTTTCTTATTTATTTTTTATGATAAATTCATATAAAAATAAATATAAATTACTATTAGTTCAAAGGTTCATAGTAAAATTGTCTGAAATTAGCAATGATATACCCTTATAAATTTAAAATACTTTTCCTATCAAATTTAAATTTTGAAATATAAAAATCTGCCTCGGTACATTAATAAAAAGTGAGAGTCCCCAAGGATTACCTATCCTCATTTAGTTTTGTTTAGCCTTCGACTAGTATATTTTATTTAGACAAAGCCCTTTTAATTAATAATACTTTTTAAATTAATTTAGTCCATAGTGCTTGTTGTATCTGTTGATATATAATTGACATTTATAAACATTTTATCAATAGATTTGGCATAAAAAGGGAATGACGTTTTTTGTATTCTTTGTTTAAAATCATGTGTTGTTATGAGATTAAATAAAAGTGAAATTAATGTTTGGAACGTATTTAGAATATATATGTTTTTATATATATTTAATTTGTACTATTATAGTTTAGGGTTTAGGAAAGTGCATTTATTAATATTTCCTTTTTCCTGATTTATAAAAAAATTTTGGATAATCATTCACAAATTAGACTTACATAATTTAATTTTAATTTAAAATAATATAAAGCTGTTATTGGGGCTGTATAGTCAAAAATGTTAAGATTTCTTACTAAATATAAAAATATATTATAACACCAAATAAAAAAATATATATAAATGTTTATAGCTTATGAAAAATAGTCCACTTACCAGAAAAGCTTAAGAGAGAATATACAGAAAAAGTTATAAGATTTCTGATCATATCAAGAAAAAATTATTCGAAGAACTATAAAAAATTTCAAAATAATTTAATAAAAATGATTTTTAATTAAGAAAAGGATTTTAAATGGCGTTTAAATTTTTATATTAAATAATTATATTATTAGGAATAATTTTTTATTTTTGTTTATTTATTATATTAAATTTTTTTTAAACTTTTCCTAGAAATTGGCTAATAATTTTGATAAAAAATATATTATAATAATGAGAAAAAATAGTTGCAAAAAAACTTAGCCCAAAAAAAAACCTAAGTAAACAATTGAAAAATAAGTGAAAATAAATTAAGATTTAAAACAAATCGGTATATATTTAATAAATAGAATAAAACTTAATAAAGGTCAAGAATTATAGTTATATTTTAATTGTCAATAAGATTTTAAGTACGCGAGATATTTGGAGTGATACCTTTCTGAGTAATTCCCTTTTTATATTTTAAAAGAAAATTTGTACTTTTTATATTTATTTTGACTTATAATTTTTAATTAATCTTTTTATTATTTTGTTTTAAATTTCTTACTTATATTTTTAATATTATTATTTACCGATGGAATATATGTTTTATAAATAAAAAGATCTTTAAATTATTATACAAATATATTTTAGTTATTATTTTTGGCCACCTTTATATTTACAGACTGAATGGGTATAACCAAAGACCTGAAATAAAGTTATTTTTACATTCCAGTTCTTTCGGCCAATGAATATGTTCTCTGGTTATCCATATTTTTGACTATGGTATATTTTTACCTAAATTTAAAACAAATAATGCCAATAATAGATAAATAATTGCTATTTAGATTTCATTAGTTTATTTTATTTTATTTAATTTTTTTTTTTTTGTCATTAAAATTTTTTATTTAAAATAGTTTTCTCACATCAAATATAAAATAAAATAAAACAATATTATATAAAAACGGAGGTGGGACTACAAGTTCCCAAAAAACATGAGTAATTATATTTTAAAATTGTGATTTGAAGGTTTTGTTTTAAAAAATAAAATTCTTTAGGTTCTGATGTAGGGCTCTTGTCTTATCCCCTATATTTTTTAAAAACTTTAAAGTTCCGCTTGGCATATGTCCAAGGGAAGAGATAACGATCGGTGTAAAAATATAATTTGTGAATTTGGAATATTTCATTGTTTTTTTTTCTCGGCTATATCAACCGGATTAGAATTTAAATTTTTTGGGAAAGAAGATACGCATGTGAAGTCCCAAGGATTTCCCTAAAGACCAAGGCACGGAAGTTAAGCCATCTGGTCTTAAGCCATCATCTAACGATAAATTTGTAGGCTCCAGGATGTTTGGTATTCGAGCCCTGGTAAGAGAACGGCTAATAGCTAAATTAATTGCTGCATGCCTTGCATGCCTGCCTTGACTATATATACAATTTAGACCATGTCTCCCTTGGTCAACTAATATTTTACATCGCATGTATGCGGTTGAACAATGTTACATCCTAGTCGATGGCCTTTGGCAACTCTTAATTGTTCATCTGATAAGAGGTTACCTAGGTTACGACTTGGTAATGCTTCCAACCATTCATAACCACTAGTACAGTCAGCATTCTGTAATAGTTGAATATACTCCAAAAAGGGGTTTGATGAGATTATTTTAAAAAAATTTTTAATTAAAGGTTCGAAAATAGATTGATGTGTTAAAATCGTGGGTAAGACAGCTTCAGGTGGAGCTAAAGATACCCAGGCTGTCAAGGCTGAGTTTAAAAGGTTATCTTTAGGAGAGATAAAAGAAGATATCATGGTTCATCAAACGCGATGCCAAAAATGAGGAAAGAGATATAAGATTTAAAGGATATAAATCTAAACCACCCATTTTAGAGGGTAATTGTGAGAAACCCCAATTAAAATCTTCCAATTTAATATTTAAAAATAATTGCGATATTATTTAAAAATTATAAAAAAAATTTATTCTACAAATTTATAGCTTTGAATAGATTCTCGATCATATAATATATCGTAATCTCGAGACTATTGCGCGAGATTACAAAATTTTATACATCAATTAAGTAGGAAAGGGTAATAGCTTAATAACAACTTCAAGGGTCTCCATACAAACATTTAGAAACCCTCCTGATAAAAATAATAATGGGGGCCATCATTTTAGTAAGGTATCTATATAGCCCGATTCTGTTGTCTAGTATTCTACACCATTAAGACTCATAACTTCTTAAGAAAAATAATAAAATTTAATTTATTTTTCTAATTATTTAAAATTTTTTAATTTTATACTTAAAATATCACGCAAAATAATAATTTTATTTTATATAAGCAGGCTACAATCTACCAGGGTCAGCAATCTAAAAAAAAATTTTGATAAAATAATTCTCGTTTTATTTAATAAAAAATATGACATGACGTAAATATTTAGAAAAAAAATAATATAATAATTAGAAAAATAGTTGCAAAAAAAAACTCGGCCAAAAAATTGAAGATAAAATAAATTTAAAATAAACTGAAGCCAGATAGAAGTATTAATTTTTTATGTAATTCACTTTTTATTTTATGATAATTTGTAATTTTTATTTGTATTTTTAATTTTTTAATTTTAAAATTTCTTACTTATATTTTTATAATTTTATATTTTAATGTTATGATTTATATATGTTATCAATAAAAGGTTATGATAAATTAAATAAATTTATTTTATTTAGCCACCTTTATATTTACAGGCAGAAGTGTCTTCAAAACTTTATTTAATAATTTTCTGCTGCTTGGCCACAGTGCCCATATTATTTTCTATTTTCAATTTCAATCGTTGCTCAATTCTATCATTATAAAAATACAAATTAATATAAAATTATTTAAAGAAATATTATTAAGGGGTTTTTTAAGGCTCATAGTCAACAAATTATATTCTTGTGAAATAGATTGAGAGATAGAAAAGCAAACAGTTGTTTTTATTATAATAATTGAAAAATCACAAAAATGTTCAAATATTTTTAACATGAATTTATCGGAATAATTTTTAATTTCAATATCTAATTTTCTCATATGTCAATTGAAAATAAGTTAACTGGTATATTATATAAAATGAATTATACATTTAATTTAGTTATTAAATTAATTAATTTTCCTTAAATATTGCCTTAATTATCATGTTTTATACAAAAAAGGTAGATATATTTTTTTTAAATCTCCAAAACATTAAAGTTTCTAACTAATTGAAAATAAATGATACAATGAATTTGTACTATTCAAAAATTTCTAATTAAATTTATTGGAAAGTAGAAATCTAATTTAAAAAATTAATATTATAATATTCTGCATATATATGTCGTATTGGAATATTGATTCAATGGGGATTAAGCTACATTTTAAAAAATTTAACGAAAGGATTTTATAAATATAAAATTCTGATTTAACCGTAAATGTTCGACTGGTATCTTTCATACAAATAAAACACTTTTATTAATTATTTTTTGAATAAATCTTAAAAATTGTGCTTTAAATTATTTTTTTTCCCGATTTATTATATAATTTGTGATAAACATTAACAAACTGGACCTCTATAATTTAATTTTAATTTTAAAATCATAATCTAAGAGGTAATAAAATTGAGCCTCTATAATCGAAAATCTTAAGATTTATTAATATATATCATAACATTGAAAAAAAAAATTATATAATATTTAAATTATTAATGCATATGAAAAATTGTCTACTTACCAATAAAACTGAAAAGAGACAGACCCACTATCAAAATTGTAAGATTTCTGATCATTGAAAGATAAAATTATTCGAAGAATTTTTAATAGAAAATTTCAAAAAATATTTAATAAATAGTAATTTTAAATGGCGTTTAAATTTTTATGCTCAGTATATATATTATTAGGAATTATTTTTTATTTATGTTTATTAATTTATTTATTATTAAAAAAATTTTTAACTTTTCCGAGAAATGGGCTAATAATTTTATTTTTTTTTATAACCTGGCTATTACTAGGTAAGCAAAAACAAATTTTAATGTTTCGATAAAAATTTTTGTAGTTTTATTTAATATATTATTAAAAAAATATTTTATATTCGTTAATATTTATAGAAAAAAGATTTCATTTTATATCCTAATAATAATAAACAATGAAAAAATCTTAATTTTTTTTATCAAAAATAATATACTTTTAAATATTATGAATAGTAAAATGACGTTAATAATTAGAGAAAAAAACTTAAATAATGAGAAAAAAAGTTTGCAAAAAATTCTTAGCCAAAAAACTGAAGATAAAATCAATTGAAAAATAAAAAACTGCAGAAAATAAATCTGTAAGAAAAATACAATTTGGAAAACAAATCGGTATATAATAAATGAATCGAATAAAATAATAAAACTTATTAAAGGATAAGAATTATTGTTATTCTAGATAATTGGAATGTTAAATTTTTGAGTAATTCACTTTTAATTTTTGGAAAATAATTTGTACTTTTTATTTTGATTTTGATTTTTTAATTTTCGTATCTTATGATTTTTTGATGGAATATATATGTTATCAATAAAAGGATATGTAAAATTATAATAAATTTATTTTAATTATTATTTTTAGCAAGTGTCTTTTAAAACTTTATTTATTAAAGTTTCTTACTACTTGGCCATTGTGCCCATATTTATTTTCTATTTTCAATTTCTTCAATCGTTGCTCAATTCTATCCTTTTAAAAATACTAATTAATATAAAATTATTTGAACAAAAAAATTATTAAGAGTAAATCTAAGTAACATAGTCAACGAATCATACTCCTTGTGAAATAGAGTGAGAGATCATAAGGCAAAGATTTGTTTTATTATATTTTTATGAATGAAAAATCAAGCTTAGTTTTTTAATGTTAATGTCCGCCTTGATCCTTTAAATATTTTTTGCACGAATTTACCGGGATATCTTATCAATATCTAATTTCCCCATTTGTCATTTGAAAATAAATTAACTGTACATATTATATAAAATGAATTATACATTTAATTTTGTTATTAATTAGTTTTCCTTAAATATTGCTTATTATGTTATATATAAAAACAATTGAAAATGTAAATATGATACAATGTATTTGTACTATTCATAACTTTTCTATTTAAATTTATTGGAAAAAGGAACTAATTTTAAAAATAATTAATATTATAATATTCTGCAATGTCGTATTGGGATATTGATTCTATGGTAATTAAGAATTTGTATATTTATAATATATCAAGGGTGATTTTTTAAATAAATTTCTGACCGGAAATGTTTTACTGGAATATTTCATTCAGATAAAACATTTTTATTAATAATACTTTTTAAATAAATTTTAACTGTTGAACTTAATTTTATTATTTACTTTCTCCTAGATTAATTATAAAATTTAAGATAATCATTCTTAAATAAGACTTATATAAATTTAATTTTAAAATCATTATCAAAGCTGCACTAGAATTGGGGCTATATAGTTAAAAATGTTAATATTTCTTACTAGAAATAAAATCATAACACGATAAAAATAATAATAAATATAATTTTAAGGTGATATGAAAAATTTTGCTCTTACCACTATAGCTGAAGAGCGATAGACCCACCATCAAAATTGTAAGATTTTTGATCATTTCAAGTTAAATTATTCGAAGAACTTCAAATAAAAAATTTTAAAAAATATTTAATAAAAAAGATGGCGTTTAAATTTTTATAACCAGTATTTATATTATTATTATTTATGTTTATTAATTTAATTATTATATAAAAAAATTTTTAACTTTTCCGAGAAATTGACTAATAATTTTTTTATTTTTTATAATCTTGCTATAATACTAGGTAAGCAATCTAAACAAATGTTTATGTTTCGATAAAAAAAATTAGTTTTATTTAATAAAATATAAAAATATTTCATTTTATATCCAAATATTGAAAAAATCTTAATTTTTTTATCAAAAATGTTTTATTACTATCATAATATTATGTATCGTAGTTATGACGTAAATAGTTCGGAAAAAAAATACATATATAAACAATTGAAAAATATAAAACTGATAAATATATATTTGTAAGAAATATAATCTTTAGAAAACTAATGCTTGGTCATAGTTTATTATATTTTCTTGTATTTTTAATTTTTACAATAGTTTCTCTATATCTTTTTACAATATAAATTTTTATTAAATAAATGACAAAAAAATTATTAAGGGAGGTGTACAATGATTTTAGAATTTTTAATATCACATCATGGTTATAACCAAAAACCTTATTCCTGCTCTTTCGGCCAAAAAATATGTTTATTGTTTATCTATATTTTGAAAATGGTACATTTAAATTTTTTATCTTAGAAGTATGTTTTTTTAAATTTAAAACTATATTTTTTTTGTAATATTATTAAACGGCTCAATTTTAGCCTATTTATGAAAACAGCCTTCCCAATATTTTTAAAAATTTTTCGCAAAAGCGTCGAGATTTCGTTAATAGATGTTCAAAACCTTCGGGTTCATCTATGCTTAAGGCTAGCGTTTCTGGATAAAATATTCTAGCTATTTTTTAAATTAGGCTCAAAAAGATTCTTTTAACAATAAATATTTTTGTAATATAAAAAAATTAGAGACCTGCAGGCCTGGCACGGACCTAAGTTCCACATCTTAAAAATTTTTAATTTTTTATAGTCGAAATATTTTCGACACACATAATAAATAAATGGGCTTAAAAGACATATTTAAATCGCATACAGTAAAACAGATTCAATTTGTGAATAGTTAGGACAAATTGCCCAACTTATAGAGTCACTCAATTTATAAATATTTTATCAATTTTCTACATTCTTAAATTTGCAAGTGAGAATATGAAGAACTATTTTCTCTATTTTTTTTATTTAATTTATATCAGTCATGAGAAATCATGTGTGATAAACCTATTAATAGGAATTTATATATTATCTTTTTTTTGCTGTTTAATTTGTATGGCGTTTGATAATGTCTTCCATAGATTTTTGAACATTGTAAACATTATTTAGCACACTCACTTTGAGTATGATAATTAAAATTAAATAACCGTTAAATCTGTTTTCTTTATTAATTTTATTATTTGACGTGAATGTTTTGAAAAGATGATAATTTTATAATATAAATATGAAATGTTTACTTTATAGACGTCTTATGGAAATGGATATAATATTAAATATTTAGCCATTTTCTAATTAGTTAATGGGATTTTGACTGTGTGTTAATAAATTCTGAATACTCCTCACTCCCCTCCTATATCTACTTTGCATCCAATTTTAACCATTGATATATAACATTTTGAAAATAAATTTAATCAATTCTATTTATCTTTATAAAAAATGTTATTATCTGATAAGTCTATTACGGTTCAACTAGTAAAGTAAATGAAGGCATAACTTTTATGTTAACATGATATTAAGACGTCTTATTATCTTTTTGATACTTTTCTGAATTATTAACATCCTAAAGACCTCATTAATACCATGTTTATGTCCTGTTCGATATTTCTCCTTTTAGTTTTAATATTTAATTTTTAATAGTGGTTTTAGGTTTTCACTTTATTTGAAGTGAACTAAATGAATATAATTCTGCAATAATTTGGATTCTTAATAAAATTTTAAGTTCAAAAAACATTTGTGGATTGTTTTTGTTTTTTATTCTATAAATTACTCATTGCAAATACATTGTCGGCCATTTTAAATATCCAAAACTCGTGTTTATTGAATAATAAAAGTTTTATAGGTGTTTTTAAAATACTTATACTTATACAACTAAAATGACAATTGGAAAGAAATGGAGGTGTATGAAAGATGTTATCGTGTCCTAGACACACAGTAGCGTAACACAGATCGAATGGATGTTTATGTATTTTCTCCTTTAGGTAAGAGTAAAAGGGGTTAATTAATAAATGTTGTATATAAAATTTTATAAAATATTTAGCTATTAGTACACATTTAGGTTTAAGTTTTTTTTTATTTTATTCTTAAAATTTTATCAAATATAATATTTTTTATTTTATAAAACTTCCCTAGCTTAGCTAGCTACAAGGTAAACGTACTGATTTACAATGTTTTGATATTTAAAAAGGGTAAACGAACTCAAAAGATGTTAATGTAATTTTTATAATCTTGTTTTAATCTATAGGTAAGCAATCTAAACAAATGTTAATATTTCGATTAAAAAAATTTTCGTTTTATTTAGTAAAATATAATAACAAAATTGTATATTCGTTAATATTCTTAGAAAAAATATTTCATTTTATATTTTTATTACTAATAAACAATAAAAAAATCTAAAATTGTTTATCAAAAATATTATATTATTATAGTATTAATTATCCTAAATAGTGAGATAAAAAAAATAAAAAAATAATGGGAAAAAATTATTTGAAAATAAACTTGACCAAAAATCTGGGAAAAAAACTGAAGATAAAACAATTTCAAAGTTTAAAACAGCTGAGTATAAATTTGTAAGAATAAGAATCATTAGAAAACTACTGCTTCGTAATAATGCTTTATCATCTATTTTTAATTTCTATAATCGTGTTTCAATTTTAACTTTTTATATTAATTTTTATTAAATTTTTGACCGAAATATTATTGAGGGAGACAGCAATATTTAATATGATTTTGTTTTGAATTCCTAATATCGGTTCCACGTCATTACAGAGAAACCATTACAGAGAAAACAATTACGGAGAAACTTTTACAGAGAAAACAATTAAAGAGAATGTCGTTTAAAGAGAAAACAATTAAAGAGAATGTCGTTTAAAGAGAATTTTTTTATAGAGAATTATTTTATAGAGAATGTATTTTACAGAGAAACTTTTACAGAGAAAACAATTAAAGAGAATGTCGTTTAAAGAGAATTTTTTTATAGAGAATTATTTTATAGAGAATGTTTTTACAGAGAATGATTTTATAGAGAATGATTTTATAGAGAATGTTTTTACAGAGAATGATTTTATAGAGAATTTTTTATAAAATTTTATTTAAAGAATATGATTATATTATAAAAAATGTTAATCTATATAATATATAACATTTTTGTATAAATTTGTGTAATTATTACTTAGGGTGTGCATATTGTTTTTCTACTGGCCATATACTATGTGTTAACTTTTATTATAAATATTAAATATTTCTATATGTATGAAATACTTACAAAAGACCAATCTTACATCTCAATTTACCATCATTTATTTAATACATTAATATCTTAATTATCTTTTTGCTAAACTTTCTTAAATTTGTTCATCATTTGAAATAAAGTGAGTTTTTTAGAAAGAGATACTAATTTTGAAAGAAATCGGTCCAATAGATAAAATTTAATTTTTTTATATCATTATATTTGGTAGCATTAAAATAGAGTAAAATTGACACAATGCAAAACTCTATTTTTGAATTTCAGAAAGTTTTATAATCTTATATCATGTTTAAATAAAATTTTCGAAGGTTACAAATTTTAAATTATAGATGTGACACACGATCGTACACCTCTATGTGGTTATCAAAATATTTTTATGGCAGTAAAAGTGTTTATCAATTGAAAACAATCTATGTTATGTTATTCTATATAAACGACATTCTCTATCAGTGTTTTCTCTATAAAAGTTTCTCCGTAATTGTTTTCTCTATAAAAGTTTCTCCGTAATTGTTTTCTCGATAAAAGTTTCTCTATAATTGTTTATTTTGTAAATGTTTGTCACTAAAGACCATTTTAGAATATTTTAAGTAATAATTTAATTATTTTTTTAAGTAATAATTTAATTATTTTCTTTTTAAATTTTGATAAATTTTTTTTAAATTATGGCTGAATTTATTTTAAGTAGTCGAAACAATAAGTTACTACTTCTTGATTTTTACTTATTTCAAAAGGAAAAAACATCTAACCAAACAACCTATTGGAGATGTATTCAATTCAATGTGGACGAATGCAGTGGACGTGCAAGAACTAAGAACGGAATCCCTATATTCCACAATCATAAACATAACCATGTACCAGACATTGCAGATATTGAAGCAAGAAGAGAGCTAAATAGAATTAAACAAGTGGCTTCTAGTTCCCAATCTCTGCCCAATAATATAATAGCCGATATATCTAGCAATATATCCATAGCCGCCACTGGTAAAATGCCCAGTTGTTCCTTAATTAAAAGGACAATTCAAAGGAAAAGACGCCAAGTAGGAAGAGCGCCTGCCGTTCCTGTAAGCCTGATTGACTTGGTCATACCAATCGAATATCAATTATCCAATAATAATGAACAATTTTTACTTTATGATAGTGGTCATCATGATCACCGATGCATAATATTTTTGATTGATTTTGAATTAGCAGCCTTATCTGCTTTTAAACAGTCATTTCCAATGACTGCAATGCGCGGGTGTCTGTTCCATATGTCGCAATGCATATGGCGCACGGTCCAGAAAATCCCCGCATTTGCAATGCATACAAAAGCGAAACTAATTTTGCTATGTATATAAAGATGTTAATGTCACTGGCATATGTCCCAGTTGAGGACGTAATTCACGGATTTGAGGAATTATGTGGCTCCATATTCTATCAAGAAAATAGGGCTATTCTCGCCCCCTTGATAGAATATTTTGAAGAGACATGGATTGGGAAAATGATAGCGATGGAGAGGAGGTCTCCAATATTTGGTATTTCCCTATGGAATTGTTATGAATCGACACTAGCTAGTGAACCGAATACAAATAATTCTGTAGAGGGCTGGCATCGGAGTTTTTCGTCTCATATAAGTTCCCATCATCCAACAATCTGGAAATTTATAAAGAGTTAGTAATTATATTGTATTTTAAATTTTAAAAATCTTTTCATTTATAGCTCTCAAAGACGAAGATAGCCTTAATAGTTACAAATTGGAACAATATTCTTTAGGACTATTAGCTCCAGTGTCAAAGAAAGAATATCGAGAAAGATCCAAAAGGATTCTTCTAATTGTTGAAGATTTCCATTCAAGAACCATGATGGATTATTTAAGGGCTTTATCCCACAATTTAAATTTAAATGTTTAATTTAATAATATAATTGTATTTTTTTATATTGGTATATTATTTATACTATGTTTATTTGGATTTATTATGAATAAAAATTTATTTGATATTTCGAAATGAACATTGCTAACCTCTTATTTGGTATTTTATCTAGGTTTATCTTATAATAACTTCATATACAAATGGTATTCTATTCTCTAATTTGGAATTCACAAAATATAAGAAGCGCTCTATATAACATTTTTTTCTTATTTATCATCATTTTAAGATTATCTAAGGTTTATGATATTAAATCACCGATAAATTACACCAAAAGCTCAATAATTATAGTTTTCTCTATAAAAATTTCGCTAGTTATTTATGAAAAATAGTAGTGACTAGTTATATTTAAAAAAAGAAAACTAGTAACTGTAACTAGTTATATTTCTCCAAATTTAGCTACTAACTTAACTAATTACAGTTACATTTCCAAAGTAACTTTTAACAACATTATATAAGGTAATTATAATATTTAATATTATTTCAAATACTAAAAATTTTTTTCCTTGAAATAATTACACAAATTTTTTAAAAAATAATCATATTCTTTATAAAAAATTCTCTATAATAGTTTTCTCTATAAAATAATCATATTCTTTATAAAAAATTCTCTATAATAGTTTTCTCTATAAAATAATTCTCTTTAAACATAAAAAATTCTCTATAATAGTTTTCTCTATAAAATAATTCTCTTTAAACGACATTCTCTTTAATTGTTTTCTCTGTAAAAGTTTCTCTGTAAAATACATTCTCTATAAAATAATTCTCTATAAAAAAATTCTCTTTAAACGACATTCTCTTTAATTGTTTTCTCTGTAAAAGTTTCTCTGTAAAATACATTCTCTATTAAATAATTCTCTATAAAAAAATTCTCTTTAAACGACATTCTCTTTAATTGTTTTCTCTGTAAAAGTTTCTCTGTAAATGTTTTCTCTGTAATGGTTTCTCTGTAATGACGCGATACCCCTAATATCACATCATGGTTATAATCAAAGACATGGATTAAAGTTCATTTTATGTTCATGCTCTTTCGGTCATAATAGTTATTCATATTTTTAAAATGGTATATTATAATTTTTTTATAATATTTGTATAACATCTTAGAAGTATGGTTTTTTAAGTTTTAAATTGTATAATTTTTGTAGTATTGTTAAACGGTGTGGTTTAAGACAATTTATAAAAATAGCCTTCTGAATATTTATTTGCCCAATAGTTAATTTTTTAAACCTTCGTGCCCTCTATAAGCAAAATTTTAAGGCTACCGTAATATTTTTCTGGAAAAATAGCCGTTTTATAATTAGCTCAAAACTAGCCTTTTAACAATAAATATTTTTGTAAATTTTTAATATTAAAATAAGAGTCCTATAATTCGGCCCGGACCTAAGGCCCGTGTAAACAGACCAAGTAATATTTTAATTTTGAAAAACATACTTGGATTTTTTAAATACTTATGTCGAGCCGGGCTTTTATTTAAAAACATTTTTTAATTAAAAAATTAATTTACCCTCTAAAATGGAAAAGTATCTTAAAATTTTTAATTATATTATAGTCGAAATATTTTGGACACATAAACAAATAAATGGGCTTAATAAACATATTTAAATCGCATACAGTCGAAGCTGTTTAATTTGGCAATCGTTAAGATAGATTACCAAAACTAAAAAAGTGGCCAAATTTATGACCATTTTTCCCAAAAAAATTTATATCAAGCTATTATATTCTTAAGTGAGTAAAATTAATTTTCTATTTGTTTTTTATTTAATTTATCAAAGTCATGTGTAAAATTATGTATGTACATAAACTTAGACATACTTTATTTTTGTAATGTTTAATTTGCATGACATTTAGTCATCCATAGATTTGTGAACATTGTGAACATCATTTAGCAGATTCACTTTAAGTATGATTTTTTAAAAATTTAATAATATATCATTTTTTTAAATTAATGATAACTCGTTATATTTGTTATCTTTATTAATTTTGTTATTTGACATGAATAGTTTTGAAAAGATGATAATTTTATAATTTACTGTATAGAGGTATTACGCAAATAGAAATTTGCCCACTTTAAAAGTAGACGTTTTGAGAAATATGTTATAGCCATTTTTAATAGTAGTTAATGGAAATTTGACTATGGATTTGACTTTACATTAATAAATTCTGATATCCCTCACCCACCACTCCTCCCCCACCTATTTTAACCATTGATATCAATCATTTCGAAAATAAATTTAAATATTTTGACACATATTTATATTAAAAGTTATTATCTGATGCGTCTAATACCTTTAACTAGTAAAGTTAAAGAAACCCTCGTTTTAAATTTATTAATAGATCCACATCACAAAGTCATAATTTTTACGTTAACACGATACCAAGACCTCTTATTATCTTTTTTATGTGTTTATGAATTATTGACATCCTAAAGAAATACCATGTTAATGGCATGTTCGATATTCGAGGATTGTTTAGTATTTTTGAAGTTTAAAATACATTGGCATCCACTTTATATAGCCACACGAGTTTATTGATTAATAAAAGTTTTATAGGAGATATTGAAATAATTACACTTGTAAAACTAAACTCACAATTGGGAAGAAATGTTGCGCCTGACCAAAGTTAAGTCCTAGAGATACAGTATCGCAACAAAAATATAGTGGGTCTCGATGTACACACTTTTCTCCTATAGGTAAATGTTATAGAGATCATAATTAATAAATTGAATTGATAAAATTTTTTGCTTTTGAACTTTAGATTTAAGTTTACTATTATATTATTCTTAAAAATTTACCAAAATATAAAAATTTATATTTTATAAAACCTATCTAGCTTAGCTAGCTACAAGGTAAACGTACTAAAGCTATTTATAATATTTTGATATTTGAAAAGGGTAAACGTACTAAAAGGATGCTAATGTATTTTATTTAAGTGACTATAATCTAGAAGGTAAGCAATCTAAACAAATGTTGATTGTTTCGATAAAAAGAAATATTTTTTTACATATTTTTTAATATTCTTAGAAATCTAAATTTTATCATAAAAATAATATTATTATTATTATATTATGTATCGTAGTAACATGACGTTAATAGATTTTTTTAAAAATAATAGTGCAAAAAATAATCGGCAACATAAAATATAAAAAAATATTTGAAATTTAAAACTATACAAAATAAATCTGTAAGAAAAATAATCTTTAGTAACCAAGTCGGTACAATTTAATGATTAAATCAAAATAATAAAAATTGACAAAGTCAAGAATTATTGTTATAATTTAAAATTTGTGCCTATATCTATATCCAGTTTATCAATAACATTTTAGATGAGAGGACAATCAGTTGCCTCGGTGGAATCCTGAAAGCCAGAAATGAATGCAGGTTGGACATTATAAAATAATTTTTAATATAATGGACTGGCTTGAAATTAAATTTATAACAGATTTAGATAAGGTTAATAAATGTATAAAATATAAAATAGAACACTATATCTTTAATTCCTTGGGTAACATAATATAATTAAATTTTTTTTTCATATTCATTTGTGCCAAATAACTAATTTTATTCATGTTTTCATTCAAATTAAGATTAATTAATTTTAAAATTTTATTCAATATTCTCTCTATTATATAATAATATTTAAATTTTAGAAATATCAATATTTATAAAATAGGAATCACCTAACTTTTTTTATTACAAAAATACTTTTAAATAATCTATAACCTTATATATTAATATTCTTAGAAAAAATGTTTCATTTTATAACCTAAAAGGTATTAATAAATAATAAATCTTAATTATTTATCAAAAATTATTACATCATTAAAATATTATGTATCTTAGTAACATGACTTAAATTAGAAAAACTAAGCCAAAAAAACTGGGAAAATAAACTGTAAAATTAAAAATTATAGAAAATAAATGTGCAAGAAAAATAATCTTTAGAAAGCAAATTGGCATCTATATATAATGAATAGAATAAAATTATAAAAATTAATAAAAGGTCAATTATTGTTAATTTAAAATTTGTGCATGTACTTATATCCAGTTTGTCAGTTAAGTTTTTTGGGAATGTGCTATTAATTGCAAAGATTGAATCTTAAATAGTCGACTTTTTCAGTTATTTACTTTTTATCTTTTTTTTGGAAGATAATTTGTATACTTTTTATTTTGGACTTATAATTTTTATACCTTTTTAATAATAATTTTCTATATATATATAGTGTTATGATGATTTAATGAACCATATTGATGATTAAATTCAAACCAATTCGTATAAAATTATAATAAAATAATTAAAATATAGACAAAGCATTATTAAAATTTCTTTTATTATTCTTTTTGTTATTTTAATTTTTTTTTTAACTTTATTCTTTAGTTTATTAAAAAAAATTTTACATAAATCCTATTTTAAAAAAAATTATAATTTATAAATTTATGATTAGATAATTAAAAATAAAATTCTATAATTAAGTCCCCAAAAAGGAACCATAATTGTGTCTAAAAATTTCTATTTGAATTTTTTATCGAATAAAAAGTAATTCTCTGGGTTCATTTGTGAAAATTCGTATTTTATTACCCAGATTTTTTAAAAACATAAATGTTGAAGACGAAAAATGCCCGTTAGTAGAGGTCACTACTGGAGTGAATATGAAGTTTTTGAAATTTTTTGTATTTGTTTGTCTTTTTAATTTCTGCCTGTGTTATTAAATTGAAATTTATGTTTGAAGAAAATAATGAGACACACGTGTAATCCCATATGAGTGATTTGCCGAGGGCCCAAGGTATGGTTGTCATACCATAAGATCTTAAACCATCTACTTGAGATAAATTTTATGTTTCAAGATTGTTTGGAATGTTTTAATTATTTTTACAAATATTACAATTTTATATTAATGGAATGGTTTTGAATTTAATCGTCAATATGTTTCCAACACTGTATCTTTCTTTCTTTCTTTCTTTCTTTTTTTTATATTTCTTTTCTTGAAATAGTACAAAGAGAAGATAGAAAGAAAGAAAGAAAGAAAGAAAGAAAGATGAAGAAAGAAAGAAAGAAAGAAAGAAAGAAAGAAAGAAAGAAAGAAAGAAAGAAAGAAAGAAAGAAAGAAAGAAAGAAAGAAAGAAAGAAAGAAAGAAAGAAAGAAAGAAAGAAAGAAAGAAAGAAAGAAAGAAAGAAGAGAAAGAAAGAAAGAAAGAAAGAAAGAAAGAAAGAAAGAAAGAAAGAAAGAAAGAAAGAATGAAAGAAAGAAAAGATTAATTGTACCATCTAAGCCTTATGGTGGGATCGGTTGCAATAGAAAACTTTATTTTAGGATATTAATAGCTTATATAATGGTAATCAGGATATGCGCGGAGAGAGCGAATGGGCTTGGGTATCAAGGAAAAGTATTTATTGATTGGAATCTATAAAAAATACTTTAACTTTTCAACAGTATCGGAAAAAGGGGGTATTTTGATATGGTATGTTTAACAGTTATTGATCTTTCAGACTTTTACCTCTTATAACTATATATATTAAGTAATATATTTTCTGTTAGATTATAATTTTAATGAATGCTATAGTTTTAAAAAAGATATTAAAATATAACCTTTTAGCACTATAACTTGGTAACAATATTACCAACTAACATTTTAAACTCAAATTATACAATTTTAATTTTATAAAATGAATTTATAATTATTTTAAAAATGAATTTAAAAAAAATGTTTTTGTATGATCTTAATTCGAAACACGTAATATTAATAATCGATAAAAGATTTCATTTGTTACATTTTTTTAAATTTAAAATTGGAAGTTTATTTAAGAATTTTTAAATTACCATCTGCGCAGGTTTTAAACCTAATGCAAGAATCGTAAAATTTTGAGAAATTAGACAGAGTTTGGCAGTACCTCTAATACTTCTATCTAAGATACAAGATTCGTTATCAGTATCTTTTTGACATTTCTAATAAGATACTAGTAGAGGTATCTTTGATCCTTTATTCTGAATAATAATGTTCATTAAATACTCTATTGAAAATCAATATTCTAATTAAAAATACTAGTCTCTCTTAAGAATGGGCTAATACAAGATTAAAATGCTTGATTATTTTAAGTAACTCATCATTAAATTATATAAATTCATTCTTGTTTGTATATTCTTCACAAATAAATATTTAAAACTGTATTTTATACACTATTCTAATTTAATTGATAATGATAATTTAAAAGTATCTTATATTTAAGATATTGTAATTAATCAAAAGTTACAAGTATCTTTTATGATGCATCTTTTTGATATTTTGGAAAAGATACTAAGGGAAAACTAACTCTGGAAAATATCTTATAGATAAATTTTAATTTATTTTTGTAATTATTCAAAATTTTCTTATTTAATTTAGTATATTATATATAACGCAAAATAACACTTTAATTTTTATAAGTTAGTTAAAATCTACTAGGTAATCAATTAAACAAATATTAATGTTTATAAAAATGATTTTTGTTATTTAATAAAACTTTAAAAAAAAATTTTTTTTATATATACGTTAATATTCTTAGAAAAAATGTTTCATTTTATACAACTATAACAAAATCTTAAACATCATTATAATATTATGTATCTTAGTGACATGACTCAAGTTATAAAAATTACGCCAAAAAAAGGGGAAAAAATTGAAGATAAAAAAAATTCAAATAATAAATAAAAATAATGTGTAGAAAACAAATCGGTATTTAATGAATACTATAAAATTATAAAAATTAATCAAAAGTCAAGAATTTTTGTAAATAATTTAAAATTTGTGCATGTACTTATATCCAGTTTTTCAGTTAAGGTTATATGCTAATAATTAGAGTCTTTTTTTTGAGATAATTTGTACATTTTATTTTTGAAATACTTGACTATGTCAGATTTTTGAAATTTATAAAATCTTACATCAGTAAATAAATTAAAATTGAAAGATTCTGTATCTCCCTATGTTTAGCCTTCGACTAGAATATTACATTTAGATAGAGGGCATTTTATTAATAATATTTTATTAAAATTAATTATAACAATTGTGCTTTATATTAATATAGTTTTTTTTCCTCATTCATATATAAAATTTTAGTGATAAATCATTCACAAATTGGATTTATATAATATAAACTTATTTTTAAAAGATCATAATTAAAGGTACGCTAACATTTGGGTCTGTATAATCAAAAATGTTTAAGATTTCTTACTAGAAAATAAAAATATATCACAACACGGGGAAAAAAATTAATATATATAAATTATTAATGCTAAATGAAAAAATTGTCTATTTACCAATAACGCCGAAGAGAGACAAAGTCACAATGAAATAAGGAAGAATTTTGATCATATCAAGAATAAAAATTATTAGAAGAATTTAAAATGGAAAATTTCAAAAAAATAATTCAATAATAAAGGATTTATAAATTAGTAAAAAAGGATTTTTAATGATCTTTAAAATTATTTCAATAGTATTTATATTATTAGGAATTATTTAGTTATTTATTTTATTTAATTTTAAAATTTTGTAACTTTTCTAAGGAAAATGTCTAATAAGAAAGAAAAAACGTAAATATTCATTAACTTTTAAGAATTATACGTCAATAAATTTCGGGGAACTTTTTTTCTCAAAATTTTATTTGTTTGTTTAAACAAAAATAAATAGGAGATGCATCGCTCGCAAAAATTTATTTTACGTCATTTTGTATCTTAAGCTTATACAAATTTTTTTTTTAACAAATTGAGCCAATAAATTGCAAATGAAAAGTATAAGAAAATTGAATGAATGAGGCAATATTAGATAAATAAGTTAATCATTTTCAATAATTTATAACATTTAAATGTATTATTGTATAATTAGTGTTGTCCACTGCCCGATTAAGATTACAACCAAAATAACATGTACGTATAGAAGATTTTGCTCAAACTGGCATATTTGACAATTCTTGATGACTGCATAATATTATTTTAGCTAAAATGTTAATCTGGCCTTTTCGAAAACTTGACACGAATCCGAACTTTTTAACAATACTAATAATAAAAATGTTAATTAACTATTCATTATTTTATATTTCTAAAATTGATAATTGATGTTATTATATCAAGGATTGTTACAGCTTAGTAACAAATTGTGCTTACTTAATCAATTTACGTATTACATTATTATATTATTTGTATCGATCGAATCAATTTATATTACTTTTATATATAAATTTTTTACTTGAGGCGCTTAATTATACCGATATATATATATATATAGCGCAAAGATTGAAATTTAGAAAGTTTTTATCTTAATAATATTTTTTTAGTTTTATAATATATTCATTCCATATAAATATTATTGAATTTATTGTAGGCGAAATTTTCTATACAGACTTCTACAGGCTAATTTTCCACAATTCTGATTAATAGAGAGACCATAAAAATTCTCAGGGCAAGACCTTCCCCGGTCAATAAGGATTATTAAACTCAAGAGTTTATATGGATGTCTCCAACCTTCTCCCTCCCCCATAGCAAATTGGCCTTTTCTCTTAAATATCACCCTAAGATAATATATATTCTTATAATATTTTAACGACCTATATCTTCTTATTTACTCAGAATAATCATTTTACCTTTAAAAATAAAAAAAGAGAATTTAAAAATTACTTAAAAAGATACGATTTTCATATGTTGACTTTGGCACTTTTTAATCAAATTGAATGAGTTAACTTAATTTTGTAAATTTATAAAAATGAGGAGATATTATAAATTTTATTTAAATTATTATTTTTAATAATAAAAACTCAGCTAAGGGGAATCGAAGGATTTGGCGCCCTCTTATTTTCCAATTCTTTTTTTTATTAACCCCTAAAAATCCATATTCATGATACCTTTGTAAATTCGTTGCTAATACTTTAAAGAAAAGAAAGAAAGAAAGAAAGAAAGAAAGAAAGAAAGAAAGAAAGAAAGAAAGAAAGAAAGAAAGAAAGAAAGAAAGAAAGAAAGAAAGAAAGAAAGAAAGAAAGAAAGAAAGAAAGAAAGAAAGAAAGAAAGAAAGAAAGAAAGAAAGAAAGAAAGAAAGAAAGAAAGAAAGAAAGAAAGAAAGAAAGAAAGAAAGAAAGAAAGAAAGAAAGAAAGAAAGAAAGAAAGAAAGAAAGAAAGAAAGAAAGAAAGAAAGAAAGAAAGAAAGAAAGAAAGAAAGAAAGAAAGAAAGAAAGAAAGAAAGAAAGAAAGAAAGAAAGAAAGAAAGAAAGAAAGAAAGAAAGAAAAAGTTTAATTGTACCATCTTAGCCTTATGGTGGGGTTCAACGGGTTGCAATGGAGCTTTTTTTTAGGATATTAATAGTAAATATAATGTTAATCAGGTTATGCGGGGAAGTGAGTGGGCTTGGGTATCAAGGAAAAGTATTTATTGATGGAAATTTATAAAAATTACTTTAACTTGCGAAAATCAATTGATCAGTATCGGATAGAGGGGAGGGGGTTAATCTCGATAAAGTATATTTAACAATTATTCTTTCAGATTAATACATCTTATAACTATATATTAATTAAGATATTTTCTGTTAGTAATTTTGTTTTATGTGCTGTAGTTTTTATATTAAAATACAACCTTCAGCACTATAACTTGGTAACAATATTACCAACTAAAATTTAAAATTCTAATTATACAATATTAATTTTATAAAATACAATTTATAATTATTTCAAATATGAATTATTAACTTAATACAAATCACATAATTCCAATAATCGATACAAAATTGTTATTTGATTTCATTGGTTTCATTTTTTTTTTAAATTTATATAACAATTGGCAGTTTGTAAATTTTAAAAACTTTATTCTATAAATTTATCGCTTGGAATAGATTGTCGGCTAAATATAAATGGTGAATGGTGGCCGTCATATTAAGTTTGTTCCCTATATAGCTCGAGGTTGCTCTCCGGTTTTTATAAAAAATTAAAGACTCGTAACATTTTGTGAAAATATCATATAGATAAAGAGATAATTTATTTTTGTAATTATTTAACTTTTTCTTATATTATAATATAATATAATATAATGTTTTTATTTTATATAAGCTAACTACAATCAAATTTTTTTTAATCAAAAATATTATATAATTTATAATATTATTTATCTTAGAAACATGACGTAGAAAGATGAATGACATATATAATACTAGACTGACGAGTCATTCATTAAAATGCATTTTTAGACGTCATTAAAAGCAAATCAGCTGGACCCGCCATTTTAGTAACACATATAGTAATTATTCTCATGTTAAAAACTGCTATTATGCTTCATCCGGTAATTCATTAAAAAAGTTTGTATCAGATATGTGAATAAATTAGGCTCTCGTTTAAAATTTTAGTAATGATTAGTTTAATCAAGATGGCGTCTCCAGCTGATTTCGTCAGTCTAGGTATTATATATGTCATTGAAATAGATAGAAAAAAAATATATAATAAAAAGGAGAAAAAAATACTCCACCAAAAAAACTGAAGATATAAAAAAATTTAAAATTAGAAAACTGTTGAAGAATTATTGTTATAATTTAAAATTTATGCATGTACCAGTTTATCAATAAGATCTTAGATGGGTGAAGAATTGGTAGCCTCGGAAGAACACTGAAAGACATCCTGAATTGGATGTAGCTCTGATAATTTAATATTTTAATAATATAAGGGGCAGGCTGGAACCCTTGAATTTAAAACAAAATCATATAATAAATATATAAAAAATATAATAGAAAATTCTGCTTTTGTTTTATTTGGGTAAAATTAGAATTCAACATGCTAAATAACTAATTTTATTTTTTCACGTGTGTCGATTCAAATTAGCATAAATTATTTATTTTTTTTAACATTTCATACAATATTCTCTAATTTTTATAAATAATATTTTAAATTTTTTTTATTATAATATTTAAATTTTAGAATTATTATTATTTTAACAAGTTACTTTAAAAATATCTGTAACTAGTAACTAGTTACATCTAAAATATGTAAAAAATACAAATTTATAAAAAGTGGATAATCTCTTATTTATCGGAATAATAAAATTTTATATTCCAGTTTTAGAAATTTTTTAAACAATTTTTATTCGAAATAAATTGTTCTTTCAAAGAGCGGCAACTTTATATATCAAAATCTCTCGAGAATTAAAATATTTACAATTGACACTGATTCCATCATAAAAGATAGAAATTAGAGGTCCGCATTAGGCGAGTTCTATGCCAGTCCGCCCAAACGCTTATATTTTGAATGGGCATAATCGGGTTTTTTTCAAATATTTTTAACATTGGGCGGGTGACAGGCGGGTTGAAAATTTTTTTAAAGTAATGGGCCGAAGTGGGACGTGTAAATTTTTGGTATTTTTCAGGGCGAAATGAACAGAACAGACATTAATTAATTAAATTTTATTTTTCATAATATTAATTACAATATTATTTATGTTTTAATTAAAAATACGTTTAAATTAAATAAATAAAGAACCAAACTAGCCATTATAATAATTAAGCACTAAGCGGATGGGAGGGTTAAATAAATTTCAAAACAACGAAAGGAGGGGCTTTTTTGGCTAAAAGCGCGCCCATTGCAAAGCTCTAACAGTAACAGTGAGATCTCTAAATCTCATTTAAATATCTCGAGTGAATAGGCTGTCATAGGCGTATACGGCTCAGGTTAAAGCACCCGCTAGACGCTACGGCGTTTTTCATTATGGAACCCCATTTCTTTCATAAATTTCTAATCAATATAAATTGCGACCACCATTTCCAGGTAGGCCCCCTATAGTCGGGCCTGATTCTCGTTGTTACGGTGACGTCAAGGCTTGTAATACACATGTCTAAAAATCTTTCCAATTTTTTATGAAGATGAAATTAATACGTAAATTAGGCCCGAAATAAAATAATGAAGTTTGTTGATTAATTTATTTTTATTTTTAATTGTTTATATAATATATATTATATCGAGTGCGTTAAAGATTTTTATTTTTTAGATGTGTGTGGGTGGTGGAGAAGGGTGCTTGTAGATGTATTTAGCGGTCTACATTTACGGAAACTTTTAGTCCGACCGCTAAAAAAATTTAAATTGTGGGTGGGTGAACAAGCGCGTATTTTTTGAAATATTTTTTGGGCTAAATTAGCTTAACAGATCTATAGTAATTAAAAGTTTATTTTTTTTTTAATTTCAGTATTTACATATTTTATATAAAAAAAAATTACTAAATTAAAATAAATGGTGATTTGTGCGCGAACAGAAATTTTTCCATCGAATCATGGAAATCTTATTTTGTAAAATTGTTCATTTGAATAAATTATTATATCTCTCCACTCTCGTTTAGCATTTGGGAATTTGGCGATAAATTTAATTTAAATACGTTATTATTTTCATTTATCTTTACTTAAAATTTTATCAATATTATTCGAAGAATGCTAGGATGATCTGAGGGCAGATTCTCGCGCCAACAATAAAAAGAACATTTATAATTTTGTCAACCTTTTGAAGGTGATACAATAATAATTAAAACCCTAAAAAAACAGGACAACATTTCTTTTAATGGAATTCTTATGCAGCCACTATATAAGGTAGGCTTAATTCTAATTCCGAATTTCAAAATAAAACAACCTTAAAAAAATTTTTTATCCTACACACACATAAAATAAACTGTTTTTTTCTAAAGGATACATTTAGAGAATTTATAGATGATTCTGATGAAGCCCTAACATCCACCAATGAAAGGTTGTTAAGATAAACTTAAAAGATTCATCGCTTATATAAAAAAATAATAACGATCCCCGACAAGTTAGACTACTTAGTGAAAATATTATTTTTCCATAAGCCAATGGCATTAGAGGAAAAACATGGGCATTCTTACTCAATCTAAACAAAAATTTTGATCTAAATCCTAATTTTTATGTGTTATTATATATGAAATGAGAGAAATATGGAACTGAAGCGTAATTCGACAAATAGAAAATCTTTTAATTATAATCATTGTTCCTTTTTAGGATTAAAGGATGAATTCTTATCACATGTGTAGTATCGTAATTATAAAAAAAAAATTTTTTTTAATTATTTTAAATTAAATGGAAAATAAGCATTCTTCACTTATATAAATAAAGAACTTAAAAGTTATTTTTTTTTTAGAATATTTAATTGAAACGCTTAAAAAAACATTAATTGTTCCTCCTTAGAATCTGCATTATTGAAATCTATAATTTTTACTGACTAACTCAAATTTTTTTCAAAAAAAACTCCTAGACGCTGTTGCTAAGTTAAAATTTTGTATTCTCAAATTTTTTTATAATATATATACATATATATTTTTTAACAGTATAAATACTAAATTCAGAATTTTTTTTACTGCTTAATTATTTTTTTTTTCTTTCTATACATTTATTTATTTAAATTATGTTTTAAAACGAAAACCTTTATATTATTAAAATTTATTATATATAAAATATTTAAGATTCTTCTACTAATATCAGACTTGTTGGAATTGTATTAATATCCACATTTATTATTTGATAATATTACATATTTCATTGATTATCATTTTATTCTAAATAATAATTTAAATTTTATTATATGATATTATACATTTTTATTTTTCAAAAGATCAATTATATTTTTTTATCTCCCCTTTCAATTCAACAAAAACAATTTCTCTTTTATATATAACCTTTTTTTAAACAATATAAAAAAAATAACAGTGGAGAAGTCAATTTTAACTATTGACTCATTGATTGGCTGATTTTATAAATGTATTTTAGTTAAGTGTACAACAATTTTACAGCCACCAGGGATCCCAACACCAAGTTGTAAAGGTCCTAGGAGACATAAAGCTTCATACTTTATTCGAGTAGATATTATCAACTAATTGGAGAAAGGTAGAACCTATTGAAGTTTGGTCTAATATCTTCGTTGGGCTAAGTGCAATTAACCTAGCATAGTAGAGAATTGGAGAAAAAAAGCTAGGTATTTCACTTTTTAAAATTTTATTGCAAAGGTTTGTTATTTTAGTAAGAATGGGAGTTTGTAAGCATATTGAGGGGGAAGTTATATTCTGGGGAAATATAGGGTATATGCCATCGAGACCACAGGCAGATCTCAAGGAAAGTAAAGGATTGCTTTCCTCACTTCTTATATTTACACTTAAAATTTACATTATCCTTTTTTTTTTGAAATACAGCGAGGGTTGTTAAGATAAATAAATTTAATCACAATTTTATAATTTAGATTAAATAATTTCTCAATTTGTAAAATTAAGAATAAAATTGCAGACCGATTAACTGGGAATTATCAGATAAATATAAGGCTCTTAAAATCAATTAATATTTCACTACTTAACTGACCCATGTAAACGCTTACAGTATCTGGATAAATTTTGTAAGATAAAATGTGACAAATATAAAAATATATTTTATTGTTGTATCTTAAGATACAAATTTTTATGAAGTAACTATCTGCATATAGATAGTTTTATTTTTGAATTTGTTCTTACCAAAGTCATATTAATCATAAACTCAAGTTTACCTAGTGTATAGAAGTAATCATAAAGAGGAACTATGTTAATTAAACGCTCCAGATAAACATTATTTATATCGAGACCATCAGATTCCGGAATAAAATTATGATATTAAAATGAGTTAAATTTTAATAATCCAAAAAATGGCTAGATGAAATGTTGCGGCACATCAACATGATTTTAAAATATGAATATAAATTATAACAAGTTGCACCTTAGAAATCTGTTTTATTTACAAAATATAAAAACATCATAAAATTCGTTTATAGATAAATTTACTTGAATCACAATAGCAATATTTATTTCAATATTTTTAAAAATAAAAAAATTTTTTTTTTTAAATATTATTTCTTAGAAACTCTGCCACCGATATTGGTACTGTAAAGAAACTTCCCATCTTCATCATAATATGACAATATTCAAGCTTACATTAGGATATACGAAACTTAGCACACTAAAGCCCCCTTTTCCCAATTGTCTAAATATTTTCCTTTCATCGGCATAAGGTTTTTTCTCGTCGACTCGGGAACGCTTAGATCCAGCACCAGAAATTGCGTACTTCATTCTTACTCCATCAATGTCTTTTTCTATATACTACATGGTTCATTGGTAATAAAAGGCAAATACAAGTTTTTAGTATAGACTAAGAAAAAAGATTTATCTGATCAAATATATCATAAAACATTCGTTGAACTTAAGGATTTTTATGAATTATATCATTTCTTATATCTAAATTATGCCGATATTTTATTTCGAGTTGATCTGATCAGATATTGGTAAAAATATTTTAAAATATGGCGTAAAATTATTTATTAACGAATTTTTTTTTAAAAGGACTTATTTAAGTTAAATATTTTCCTATCCTATTCTATATAAAAAATATGTTAGATTGATTTAATTAATAATAACCTGTAAATCATGGTCATGCCCACTATACAGGTGATGCCATATTATCTTTTAGCCACTGATTTAAAAATTGGAGAGATTTTGTAGCATCGTGAGCACCAAATGAATATATTGGATGATGGCCTGCCACTAATAAAAAATCTGCTTTGCTTAACCATTTCCTTTTAAATTTTAATAATCTTTCACTTATTTATTTTATATTATAAACATTGTAGGAACATTATTGCTAAAATATCATTTATTATTACATTCAGGGATGGGAAGGGTGTGCCCTGGGACTTAATCCTCCCTGAAAAATTAGAATAGCTCCCTTAATTATAATTTATTAATTCCTTTTTTATTTATAATAACCATCCTAATCAGATAAATAATTATTAATTAGTTTTAATATTTTGATTTGCTCGTTATCACTTAAATTTAAAATGTTTTCCGACGCAAAAACGAAATTCAAATCAACCCAGCAAGACCCAAAATTAATAAATTTAAGTAAATGTAGATTACTTCTTGAGCCGACTAGCCCTTGTCACATATATTACCTCCCTCACTAATAACAAACTTTCATTATATTAAATTTACTTTGTGATATTAAGGATTCACATATTTTTTTAATTATTATTTGAATTATATTTATACAAATAACAATCAATAAGAGGAGGGCTTGGCCATAAAATTATTTTATATTTAAAAAATTAGCTGTCAATATTTTTTGAAGCGATAGGTCAGTATTATTAGAAAATCGTATAATTAATCGCAGTCATTTTATTTTCCAAGCTGTTTTCATATATTTTTCAGTTTTTCTTCTAAAATGGCCGAAATTTTTTTAAAGTGAAAAAAATTAATATTAATAACAAATCAGAATTTAAATAAATATAGGAAAAAACTATTCTCTTCCCTGCTCAATGGTACGGGACATGAGTTTCTTGAGGCCATCCCATCTACCAATCTTCAGCTTCAACTATCCAACAATGAATTTACCCACGCCATCGGCATTCGTCTAAATTTTTCCATCACTCACCCTCACATCTGCTCAGGGTGCAACTCGCCAGTTGACTCGAAGGGTAGACATTGTTTACATTGTCGCTCCTGCAACGGATGCATCAGACACAAGCAATGTAATACAATCATCCAACATGCACTGAAATCCGCCCAAATTCCTTCCACTCTAGAACCACAGGGTCTTTTTAGATCTGACGGTAAACGTCCTGACGGGATCTCTCATCCCATGAAGGAGAGGCCAACTTTTGGTATGGGGCTATTCCTGTATTGACCCCCTGGCCCCATCCAACCACGCCATCAATATCCTTGACCAGAAGGAACAACTTAAAGCTTCTAAATACACAGAAATAATGAACGATCATTGCTTCATCCCAATCATATCAACCACTATTGGCACCTTCGGCAAACTCGCCTTAGCATTTTTCAAAAACTTAGGATCACAAATCAGCAAACTCTCAGAAGAACCTCGAGAGGGTTTTTTTCTTCGTCAACGATTATCCATAGCGATTCTCAAAGCTAATTATATCAGTTTCAATGGTAGTCTTCTAGCCAAAGAGCTATCCTAGACAACACTTATGTCCCTTTTTCATTTTTGTTTCCCTGCGTGTCACACCATCTCCGTTCTTTTTTTTATAGTATTATTATATATTTTTCATACATTTTTTAAATATATTAAAACATGAAATATTATATTTTCGTTTTTTTTAATACTTTATATTAATTATTATTTGAAAATTGAAAATTGAAAATTGAAAATAAAGAATTTAATGATTAATCAATTTAAGTTTAAAAAAAATTTTTTTTATATAAAAGATATAAAATTTAGACGATTATCTCTTTATTTGTTACTAAACTAATATTAAAAATCATATAATATTTAAATTAATAATTTTTTTTCTACGTATTCTTTGATATCTTTTTTATAAAAATTTATAAGGGTACAACGCGTGAATTATTAAATATGATATAGGTTGAAACAAAATTTAAGTTGATATAACTTACAATATTTTAATAATTATTCACAATTTTTCATATTTATTTTCATCATTATCTAAATAGGGGAGAAGTGCCATGAATGGCCATGTTTTTGCTTTTTTGAAAGAAAGGTATTAAGAATAGGGTCTAACCAAACAAATTTGATATCAATGTGTAGCCAAATTATTAATCTTTAAAATAAAATTTGAATTAAAGCTCTATCTATAATTGTTTATGAGTTAGATAAGGTTATGTGAAAGTTATTTTTCTGGCCAGTCAATACATAGCATATACTATGTGTTAACTAGCCATAATATATTAATTAAGAATTTTATTATAAATATGAAATTTTACAATATGAAATACTTGCAAAAGACCTATCTTATATATTTTTTCATTTTAGGTGTATAAATATTTAATTATATACTAATTTAATAAGTATTAGCATCTAAATTTTTCATCATCCATTTAATGATACTTTATAAATTAATAACTTAATTATCTTTTTGTTAAACAGTTTAATTTTAATATAAAATTAACCACTCTCTATTTAATGACTTTATAAATTATTATCTTAATTGACTATTTTAATAATTTAATCATTCATCAATTTATAAATTTATATTTAATAAACTTAGTTAGACAATATATTATTTAGAATTTTATTATAAATATGAAATATTACAATTAGAAATACTTCATGTTAATATTTCTTAATTTTTAGGCAATAAAAATTTAATTATAAGTATTAACATCTAAATTTATCATCATCTATTTAATGATAATATTTGATAAATTAATATCTTAATTATCTTTTTGTTAAACATTCTTATTTCAATATAATATTAATCACTATCTATTTAATAATTTTATAAATTATTATTTAAACTATCTAAATGTTAAAGTGATTTTTAATAATTTAATCATTCATGATGTTTAATAAACGTAATTAGGCTATTATTAATACACAACAATAATGAAAGCCATTTATTAATTTATAAATGAAACAATTATAGTATCTTTATTTACATACATAACCAACAAATAAATCATTGTAATTAGTACATTGAGTATGGGCTCATTCTTCACATTGCAGGCATTTGATCCACTCTTCACCTTTCTTGCTCTTTGAATATGTCTTCTTGCATATTATGCAAAGCCACTCATCATTAGTTTTCTTTAGATTTTTTTTAATGGTTTTTTTAATATTTGTTAATTTATGTTTTTTATAAGGTGATGAATTTCTTTCTCCTCTTGTCTTTTTTGATAATATTATTGCTATATAAAATTGGATGTGGTAGAATAGATTGTGAATTCAAATTATTATTGGGCTGATGACATGATGTTAAGCATAACTCATTATCAGAAGTGGTAGGCATAGGGCTAGAGTGGAATTTATTGTATCATTTTCAGGATCACACTAAGCTAATTTTCCCACTGCCAGAGGAATATTGGATAATTCTGACATATCATCATCATCATTAGATATTAAATAACTATCTTCAGAAAATATATCAGGGTTGAAGGGATATATCCCACAGGCTATAAAATTCTGAATATTTTTGGGGGTTGTAGCTTTAGGAAGCTCCATTTTAATAATTGATGGTATTTCATATATGGTAAATGATTTGCCTAGTTTCTCATCCAATTTAGCTATTGATAGTGTTGATTTTTTATTAATGATTATATCATCAATTGCCAGTTTAATTTGTTCACCACTTGAATTTGCACCAAATATTGTTTTGCGCGCCTTTTTCATTTCAATAATGTATGATTTTGGCCAGTCAATTCCTGGCCAGCAGTCTTGTTAAAATAGCGCGCTACTTTTTTTTAAAAATAGCGATAGCGGTACCTCGCTAATTTTACATGATAAATACATCTAAAAATTATTAAAATATATTTTTTTATAAAATCTAAAATTATGATCCTTTTATTTAATTTAATTTTGAAATTTAAATTTATATTTAAAAATATACATTATTGTTATATATTAGATATAAACAGTTGGTAAATAGCAATCTGTATTTAATTTATATTTCGCGCATTCATTAAATTATATATTTTTGAAATTCCGTTATTGATATGTCCTTGCTTTTATCTTATTTTATATTTCATTTTACATTTTATATTAAGCATTATAAATCTTGTTATGTGTGAGATTGTTGAAGATATTGAAATTTCTTTGGAAAATGAGCAAAATATAGATGATCCTTTCCCAAAATTCAAGAAATACTTTAACCTTGAAGAAAAAAATTAATACTGGATATCGGTTTCGGTGCAAGATGTGTCGCAAAATTATCTCTTCAAATCATACAAGCAGCTTTAATTTGAAAAAACATTAAAAGGTAATATTTTAAATAAATTTAATATCAATGTGTAGGCTAATCTTTAATTTTAAAAATAAATTAAAATCAAAAACCAATCATTTTTTTTATATTCATAAATTTTATCTAAAGTATTTAAAACATTTTAAAATAGTTATTTCAATCATTTTTATGTATTTATCTCTTACATAATTTTTATTCTAAGTATTTTATAATTTTAGACTGTGCACACTTCAAATTATAAAGAGATTGAAAAATATCTCAAAAGTTTTGGGGTAATGGAAGAAGATAAACCCACTTCCAAATCAAATTTAATACAAACAAAATTAACCAATTTAAATCAACACCTAATGTATCCAAAAAATTGGCTGACAAAGTCATTATGAACCTTATAATAGATACAGTTCAACCATTATCCTTGGTGGATAATGATTCTTTTATAAAGATGATAAACACTTTTTCTCCACGGACCAAGATATTTTGCCGGCAGACATTGATGGCAAGAATTGGAGAGCTTTAAGGAAATGAAGGAATCTTTGATATTAAATCTATCAGATGTCTCCTACGTCTGTACAAGGCAGATTGCTGGACTCACAATAAAAGCTAAAAATGTTTATTTTCTGATTTATAATATGTCATATTTTTAGAGCTTATTTAGGAGTAACTGCACATTGGATTGATCCTAAAAATCTTAAACGAAAATCTGTAGAAATAATAATTGGCTGTCAGACTTATGACATTCTAGCCAATATTATTGCAGAAATCTAGGTCTTACAAAATTCAAAACAAGGTTTGTAAGATGATTACGGGTAATGGGTCTAATTTCCTGAAGGCCTTCAGGTTTTGAATTTATTATAATTGTTTTATAATATGATATAAATAATATAGAAAATTTGGGGAAGATAATAATAATAACAATACTAGTTTACTGACCAAAATATTGAAGATGGAGAACAAGAAGAGGATGATGAAATGGAGTTTAAGATAATTGATGTTCATGACATCCTTGGTTTTAAATTATTTTATATTTAATTTTTCACCAATATAAAATAAAATTTATAATATTTAGGGTCTTCAATAATGTCTTCTATGTTACCTAGCCATCATCGTTGTTCCTGCCACAACCTAAATTTAGTTGCGACAGTGGATGCTGAAGAAGCATTATTAAATGAGGAAAAGAGTATCAAGATCTACATTTCCTAAATGCCGAGCTCTTTGGAATAAACAAAATAAGTCATCAAAGACGTTGATATTTTCAAAAAAAAATTAGGACGTTATTTATTGACACCACTACAAGATGGAATAGTTTTTACAATGCTATGAAACTTTTAGCATTGTTTGTAGATGAGAAAAAAATGGAAATGAATTATATATTGGATCAAATGGGAATACAGTATTATGTGGAGGAGCATACATTTATTAAAGAATATACTGAAGTATTTTTAATTAATAAATAATATTATATTATATTTAACCATTTTAATTTTTTAGGTTAAGCAATATGTTGCGCCTCACTTAAAATCCTAGAAGGGCAAGATAATATGAGCATAAGATATTATGTGCCGACACTGAGTATATTAATTACCAAGCTCAAAAGAATCAATAATCTAAAATTTTGCCAACCACTGGTAGAGTCTATGCTAGAAGGCATTGAGAAAAGGTCAAAACTTTATTTTTATTTACTATTTTACAATTATATAAAATGAATGATTTATTGCTTGATTAGCCATAATTTAAATTGGCTTAATTTACAACATCTATAATATTAATATATAGTAATTATTAATTAATATAAAATTCAAAATTAATATATTATTAATTACCTTGTGTATAATAATTATATTTTTAAAATTTTTACTTACCATAATTTATTGCTATTTTAATATTTTTTTTATAAATGAATCTAAATCTCAGATAAATTTAAATTTTAAAAATTAAAATGGTATTCTTCTTTTTTTTATAATAAATACAATCGCTTTATATAAATTAGATTTCCAGATCTGTATGATGATGATAATGTAATAGCTGCTATCGTTCATCCTAGTTTCAAGTTAAATTGGCCAAACATTAATTTGACTGAATCTAAAGGGCAACTTGATAGGCTGATGGTAACGTTAAAAAATGGCATGCCTAACCACGATACTATAGCAAGATTGAAACCGCAGCCTTCCATAAACGATTTTTTTGAAATAAATAATAATAATAATAATAATATTATTGAACCTCTAGATGCTTTTTTAAATCTTAAAATACTAATTTAAATATTTTTGATAATTTTTTTCATATAAAAAGTTTGTTTATTAAATTTAATACTGCGTTGCCCTCAAGTGTTAGTACTGAACGATTATTTAGTATGGCAAAGCTTATACTTTCTGATCGTCGCTCTAGACTTGGGGATGACAGTACCGAAATGTTATTACTATTAAAGTGCAATAATAATTAGAACATATATATATATATGTAACAAATTATAGTCATGTTTTTATATCAATATTTTATTTGTGGAAATAAAGTTACGTAAAAAAAAATATTTTAAAAAAAATCAAAGTAGCATAACTCATTTGAAAACGATAGCGGTAGCGATAGCGCGCTACTTTTTTTATAAAATAGAGGTAGCGATAGTGCGCTACTTTTAAAAGTAGCGTTTAACAACACTGCTGGCCAGACAATACTCACCTGTCTATTATTAATAAGAGCCTCTATATGTTTTTTAAATAAAACTTTTAAAGTCTTATTTTTTGTGCGAATAATGCTAAATGCCTAAGGATAATATTTATATAAAATATCAGTATATAAATTAGTAATTTTTTCACCAAACAAAAAAATGTGTAACATGATTTTTCCAGAAAGAGGTACCAAAAACAGTTTTTATAAAATATTTTTATATTGGATTGCTCTATTCAATAAATTAACTTAGGTAAGGTAAATATCATAAATATACACATTTTGACTAATTTTGAGATAAATCGGTCCGATAGAAAAAAAGTTAAAGGGTGGAGGCCAGTCTTTAAACATGGCCATTTATGGCACTTCTCCCCTACTAGTAAATAGCTTTACAAGGAAATCTCATATCCATATTTTGTGTTGATTAAAAATATTCTTGAATCTCCAAGTGCTAGACTTACCCACTTCCACTTCCTCCGAATGATAATAATAATTATAATCAAACTATATTTTAATGAACCTTAAATATGATACCTCATAATAAATTTCTAATTTGTTTTAGCCCCCCCCCCTTTCGCTCCTCAGAACATATAAAGAAGGAAAACTTTCAGTTCAAAATTTATCAAAATTAGATTTCATTAAATACCCATATCAATATCAAAGAACTACTAGGCCTAGTCTCACCCAAAGGGGTAAGGTTGATCTCATGTTTTTTAAGTTTTCTATTTAGTTATCGAGTGATACCTATACTACACATATCTGCTTTCATAAGATCAAAAAATAACTTAAGGCATAACGCCAAGCCATTGCAGTGAGCGAATAGTGATAAGCTGCTACGATAAATGTTAGTTCGATTTCCAAATCCAGATATTGTTACACTTTGTCGCAAAATGTGACAAGCCTTTTATTGTATAAGATCATTGGTATAGATTTAGCATCTTTCAGGTGAGAAATTCTTCCATATCCTAGTCAGAAATTCTCAACTTTTATCTATCTCCCCCTCATTCCCTACTCCACAACGAAACTGAATGCTAATGTAGCCGTAATGTTAAAATTTAGCCATTTATAATTAATTGGCTTTTTCGAATGCGTGGTGACTTTTAAACTCAAAGCATAATGTCTTCTCATCTTCTAATTAGCGTTTAAAAATAGCTATTTTCTTTGAAAAATACCTTCATGTTTTTTAAAAAAAAACAATATTACACTAAAAAATAAAGACTACTTATGAAAAAATAAAAAATAGAACTTATTCAAACTTGTGACCTCTTGTCCATACTTGTCCTTGAGCTCTATATAACCAATGACATATATAATACCTAGACTGATAATTCATTCTTAAAAGTTTACATCAATGCAAATCAGCTGGAGACGCCATCTTGGTTACACTAATCATTATTAAAATTTTAAACGAGAGGCCTAATTTATTCCCATATCAGATGCAAACTTTATTAAAGAATTACCGGATCATCGAGATAATAAGGAAGCAAGTTTTTAACATGAGAATAATTACTATATGTGTTACCAAAATGGCCGGTCCAGCTGATTTGCTTTCATCGACGCTTAAAAATGCATTTTAATGAATGAATCGTCAGTTAACTCTGAAAGATATTTGTCAGCATATCACATGTTCGCGCCCCCGCCAAAAAAGCATAAAAATCTTACTCGACAAAGTCTTTAAATAATTCAATTAACCATTTTTTTTTAAACCTAGTGGATAAATTGCGCAACCATTCTTTATGAGCCTGACGAGAGACGTTATTCGCGTATTTGACCCCGTTGCGTAAAATTTCCGCGTGTCGAGTATATTAGTGTCTAGCATTACGACGACTATGGTTATCGTCTCCTTTAGCGATCCATTATGCCTGTACTTAATGTCTACCTCATAAAAAAAAATCATTTAAGTAATATTTATTTAAATAGGATTGATAGACAGGAAATAGTTCCATCATTAGCTAAACTAAACATATTCTGCACTGCTTTTTATAATCTTATCTCATACAGGCGTTGTCACCACTCGTTTATTATATTATACAAAACTGAAACCTGCCCGAAAGTGCGACACCCATGGGTAGGACTTTTTTAAATTCGTAAATAAGAATCTAGCTGGGCTAATCTGAAAAATATAATATGGAACATATCAGACTGGGCATTGGAAAATCTCCGATTTTTCGTAAAATTCTACTAGGCCAGCCCAGGCATTAAAACTTCGATATATATTTTATTTATTTTTTCAATTTTTCAAACTGATATTTTTGATTTTGATTATAATATTATTTAAAAATAAATTTCAATGTGCGCATTCCTTTTGTATTATAAGAGCTGTCTAACTAAAATATACTAATTTTATAAATAATATAGTAAATTCTCAAAAAAATAAAATAAAACAATTTATTTATATGATATAATCACAAAAGCACAACACAGAACACAAATCCTATTAATTCGTAAAATTGCTTATTAACCAGCCGACCCAATAACTTGTACAAATGTACTTAAGGAAGCCGTATCGGGCAGTTTGCAGACCTAACGAAGATCGATGAAATAATTATGGAAAGATTTTTGGGAACTTTAGTTAATAAAACATTAAAAAACTATGCATCCAAAGTAAAAATGAGTCGATTTAAGTTGAATGAATAGGTGAAATACATAATTTTCTCATTTGAAATAAGTAAGGAATAGAATAAAACGGTGGCAAAATTAAGCAAAGATCTAAATGATAAAAACCCGGGTAGAATAGAAAAGAGGAGAAACATGATAATTTTGAATCCTTTATCCTCTTACAATCATATGGTTGTTTAGTTTGGAGATACATTGAAAGGAAAATACAAGTTAAATCAATAACGCAAACTCATAGTTCTTATATAGTCCCAAAAGACAAAAAATAAAAAAAATTAAGGGGTTAAAAATAAAATTTCTAGTTTATGATAAAATAAAATTGACATTCATATCGCTGTTATTGAATTAATGGAAAATTCAATACCCATTAAAAATTTATTTCGAGATTTATAATAGGATACCAAAACCTTCAGACAATTTATTTCGGTTACATTTGCTAGACGTATTAGTCGGGTGGGGACCTAGATTAAAATTTTACATTCCGACAAAATTTTTGTTTTCCTAAACGTTTTTATGGAAAAGGGTTCAAGGATCCAAACGCACCTAAACCCTTATTTTTTTGTCTAACCTAACCGCTAAAAAATGCTAATTATTGTTTTAAAGAGTTTGTAGTGACAATTTTTATAAATGTTTGAATATGTTGATTTTTTTTTTTGGCCATTAAATTAAATATTTTTTACAACCAGGAATCTAACCAGACCTTAAAACTGGTATAAACAGTTATCATTTACAGAGTTCCTGTTATAAATTTTGTTACCCCAAATCTGAACCTTTACATAATACACATGATAAATGTTGTTAATATGAAATTAGATTTTTTTTAATTTATAAAAATTGTTGGTGACAAGAGTGTTTAAATATTTGATAGTTTACATTGGATTTTAATTATGGCCCATAATTATTAGCAAAAAAAAATTTGGTTATTTTACAAAATTAATAATTTCACCATGAGACAGTTTTTAATTTTTTAATAAATTTTTTGAAAATAAGTAGTAATGGGAGAGGAATAACTATTATTCAAATCTACTGTCATATTTATTCATGTCTGCTGAAATACCCAAAAAGCGTCAATACACCCTCATATTGCAATGAGGAAGGAGAAAATATAAATTTAGTTAATTTTTGGTGGAAGAATGAGAATGATCAAGATGCCAAGATTTTGGGAATAATCTGAAAGAGGCTGGCTGAGCTCGTAAAAAAAAATTCTAAAATGGATAAATTAAATTTTATCAAGTTAATTCTTATTTTTTGAATTCAGGTATTGTCAATTGGAGTCGATTTTAAAGAAGGATCAAAATTATAAATTAAAATAATATATTAAACAAGTGTCAGTAGATTTTGCTCGTAGATGGCTAAAAGATTTGCACATCTATTTGGCAAAAGTCGGGGCATAATATTATCATTGAAAAAATCTTAATTGGGGGCCTGTTTTTTTTTAAATTGATTCCGAAACTAGCTTTTTTCGCAAGGTTATCACCTTAAGTTTCAAAACTTCATTTATGTTAGCCATTGGATCTCATTCTGTTTTCCTCTAGAATATAACTTAACTTCCAATGTTGTAACAAAGTCCATACAAAATCTTTCAATTTTAACAATCGATCCAGTATACCGTAAACCGATGACCATCTTGTTGTAAAATCAATTATTACCATATAGTTTTTTTTAGTTATAGGATTCTAGCGATAGTTGGAGTTCATTTTATCGTTATCAAAACACATAAACAATCTAAAAGAATGTCATTAATAATGGGAGAATTATTTCTTCTAAAGTTTTATAAAGAAGAATAGGTTGAATAATCAATTGAAGATGATGCAGTTTTTTTTTTTTGCATCCCTTATAAGAAGATCTATATAAAATAGTAAATCAATTCTATACACAAAACCCTGTTTTACCAACTGGAAAAAATGATTCATAATTGCAGATTACATTAGAAAAAGAGGACCCCGAGATTAAAGATTTTTTCAATTCTTAGAAAATATTAAGAGATCCAATTTTAGTTTTCTAGACATAAAAAATTAATACCTTTATCATTGGAAACCAATGTTACTTAAAAAAAAAAAAGGTATTATAAATTGATAATTTGCTAAAAGTTTAGAAAATTTTAAAAAATTGTGTTACATCTGATATTATTGTCAAATTTTTTTTTACCCATTCAAAAACGTTGTTTTTTTAAAATATTCTGTATTAGTTTAGATCATCCTCATCTAGTTGTGAGTGAACCTTTGAAATTAAAGGGATTTATTAGAAACAGATAAAGGATTGAGAAGTAATATTAGAAAGTATAGTTTATTAGGATATGGAAAAAAAACATAACATAAACTACTAATTTTGGAAATGTTTATAAGGCATTTTAAATAATACATTTAAACAAAAATTATATTGTTAAATGCTTTATTCGTGTTAATTTTTTACCCTTACTCAGTCATTTGATCATTATATCTATTTGCAACATATATTTTATAATTAAATCTAAAACCCAGTCCCTCCCGTACCCGCGACCTAAATTTTTATTATATATTAATTTTTATAATTAATTAAAATAAAAGACATATGTTATATGGTGTTTAGTTTCAATAACTAATATTCAATATAAAATTGATAAATTAAGATATATTTAATGAAAATTTCCAAGGTCCGACCCGACGCGGCCCAAATTTTTTATAAAAATATCCGGCCGGAACCCGGTTATTCTAAATAGAATTAGGGTCGGGCCCGGCTTGGGTACGGGCCGGTTCTAACTTTGCAGATCTCTAATTGAATATCACAAGGTATCATACAAGTAAAATTATAAAATATCTGTAAAGTCATTAAATCAACTTATATTCCTTCCAGCTTTAAGAGGATTCTTATCTTTACCAACCAATTTTATATATTCATATTTGATCATTCATAATACATTTTTATATATATATTATTTTTTTTTGGTCAAATATAGTTCAATATTTCTATTTTATTCCTATAACTCAAGTATTCTTAGTTCTATTGGTATAAAAAAAAAATTTTTTTTTATCCACCCATTCCCAAAATTTAAGTCTACCCTCCCTTCCCCATCAAAATGAGTGAAACTGGAATTGGGTTTATCATGAAAGAATATCTTCACAAAAGATATTTTTATTTAATCTTCATTATTTTCCCCTCATATAGGAGATCAAAAATTTTTTGAAAATTTTTTTTATTATGAATCTTTTTGAAAAAACATGATTTTATATCAATGAAAAGGATTTGTATCCCCCTATCACTCTAAGCAAAATTTTAGACACTTGTAAATGTACTCTTTATATTAGTTTATTCTTATCTAAAAATTATTTACGTTTGTTATCTTTAAAAAAATAATATGTTATTCTGACCTTTAAAGTAGACTAGTTATTGAATTTATTCAATTTTTTCCGATCTCTATTTTCGATAAATTCGCTTAAACAGCTTTATGACTTTCTAGTCCCCCCCCCACCTAGAACACCCTGTTTAAAATTTATGAAATTTTACAATTTTATAAAACATTTATTATTAACCATCTTTTGGATACCATTCTATATTCCATCAGAGCTGTCACATTTCCTCTGTAAGGTTTCCAGCTATAACGTACCAATCGGTCTTCTTTATAGGACCAATATAAACGTTTTCAAATGTTTCCTGATAAAAAAATTTTTTTTAACATAAATTTCGTAATGTTCAGTTTTATATGTTTTTTTATTTATACTAGACATGTTTATTTTCAAAAAAAAAGAGGATAATTATTAGTTGAGAGATCGGAAAAAGTAGGCCCGGCCCGTACCCGGTCCGAACACGGTTCGGTTTTTTAAGAAAATTTAGGCCGGGTCGGGTCGGGTCTTAGAAATATTTTTAAGTATATCTTAAATTTATCAATTTTATGTTGAATTTTATCTATGCAAAATAAAAATATTTCATTTTATTTATAGGAACTAGACGCCACGAAACATATATCGTTTATTTTGAGTAATTTTAAAAATTAATTTCTATATTTCAATAAATTCGGGCCCGGTCGGTAATTATTTTCAAAAATTTTGGGTTCAGGCCGAGCTGGTCAAGACTTTTTAAAAAAAAATTTCGGGCCGGGCTTGAAAGGCCCGATGCAGATTACTAATATCCATCTCGAAGATTTAGCCTTGAAATCCTATTCTCTTATCATCGAATGAATAATAGTTTCTGATTCGCGTCTGAGATTTTTATTTCTTGTTGTCTTCTTTTTTTTGCACCCTACATCTAAAGATGATTTACTTTAATTTCAGTAAACGAATATATTAAGATTCAATCTACCTTCTTCCTACTCTACATTCACAATTAACGCGAATTCGTAGCGAAATATAGAGAATTGGCGATAAAGAATACAAAAAAAAAATACAACATACTTTGGATTTTTTCTCATCCGCGAATTCTCGCTAACTGTAAATGAGGGGGTTGAAGAGTTAATATGTATATACGTTTATTATTACTAACAAAAATGAAGTCAGCTTTAAAGTTACTTTATTAGCCTTTGGGGGAAAAAAAAGAAATAATTAATATGATAGTTGTTAAACTTTCTTTAAAACTCTTATAATAATGAAGAAATATGTGTACATTGAATCTCTTGTCATGCATATTTTTCACGCCGTCAGAATAAAAGTTATCTCCGAGCATTAAAACGGAGTTTTATTGATATTGACAAATTTTTTCATCGCATCTGCCACATGTATTTGAATCCGGCTTACGTAAGGATCCTTAGATTTACCGCCTGTATCGCCTACTGCTATTAATCGATGGATTTCGTCTTTTTTATTATCTTAAACAAAAATAGTGTTATAATAATAATAATAATAAATAATAATAATAATCAAATTATTAATTTCTGATGCAAACATCAATGTGGGAAAGCTTTACTAATGATTGATAGGTAAGTTACTAAATATTCTCCTAATCGAATTCTTTCTTTCTTTCTTTCTTTCTTTCTTTCTTTCTTTCTTTCTTTTCGTGATATCTTATTTAAAATCCAATATGTGCTAGAAAAGACAATAATTTTAAGTCAACGTGTAAGTAATATATTTATCATTTTAAATTTTTATATTTGAAAAATAATTGTAAATTTTAAAATTATAATTAGAGTAAAATATATATACCTGTAAAATCGGATTCTATATAATGAGTAGTTTTTACGTAGACTTTGGAAAGGTCTGACCTTTTATTGTCTTTCCTTTTTTCCTCTTCCAATCTAGAACCGGAACCGGAACCGGAACCCGAACCCGAATCCGAACCGAGATCAAATATCTCGGATTTTGTTGATATTTTAAGATTTGTCTTTAGAAAATTCGCTGATATATCACTATAATTGGAGATCTCGTCGAAATTGAATGGTTCCTCGAAATTCAAGTTTTCCGGCGCGTATTTCGGTTCGCGCAATATTTCGTTATTCCGCGTAACGTTTGTCACCATGGAATGAGCGGAATATGTCCACCAATCATTTTGTAACAAAACTAGATAGATTAGTCGATATTAAAGCCAGCCAGCGAAACGGTTCTGTCTTATTTTAGACATAGAAGATTTTTTTTTTTTATGATTATTTAAAGAAAAAAAATTTCTGCAAAATTTGAGATGACTCATGTTTATAGGAAAGAAAATTATTTTATTCATATATAAATGAAATTTTTGTTTAAGATTTAGATAGAATTTCGTTTATCAAAGCAAAAAAATAAATAAAGGCAGTTAATAAATTTTTTGTTGAATCTTTGCCTTGCCCGTTTAAAAAATTGTAGTTAAATCAAAAAAAAAAATTATCACGATGTAAATTTTTTGAATTATAATACCATCCAGACATTGTAGATTATTAAGGATCTTTCTTGGGCTCACGAGGAACGGGGGAAATCCTTTAATTTAATTTTGAGAGTTTTGCTAAATACGATTTTTAAGCTAATAAAAAGTATATTCTCTCCCCCCTCCCACCTTATATCTTTACCTATAGAATCGATTACCGATATATCAAGCCGGCACGAATCAATCTATTTTTAAAAAAAATGGATATAATAATTATTATAAACTGTTTAAACGTATTCGGTTAACACAAACTATATTATAAGTAATTTTACTATGAATTAAATTAATAAATATTATAAAATAAATAAAAATATCTACTTACATATTTTACAAAAATGAGGTTTTTTATCCTATCATCTAGCGGAAATTTTACTTTTGTGCCAAAAATGATTTTATTCAACAAATATTATATTATAGGATGTAAATAAAAGGTAGAATGACTTATATTTTCATAAATTAAATTTTAAGCTAGCTATCTATCGGTTTTTTTAATTTATGAATTTTTTCTACTTAATTGTTTTTTTACCACTCTGAAAATTTTTATATGAACAGTTCTTGATACTCCTTACAAAATATCTGAAAATTGGAAAAAGAAAAAATTACTAACATTTAAAAAAATTAATTATAAATTTTTGACTGCAATTTAAAAAATATTTAAAAAATTAAAAATTAGGTCCATTTAAAATATGTGGAAGAGTTTAATTAGGGCTATAAAATGATCCATGATAGATATATATATACTACATTTAATATTAAAGTTATCCCATTAAAAAATCTCTTTTTTTTCGAAAAATCACCTCGCAGAGCTACTTTGAGACCCTATATCTCCGGTTCTAGGGGAGTTAAGGAGCTAATATTTTAGATTCGTCGAATTACAACACTTCAATAACTTATATACCAAATTTTAACAAAATCTGAGATGGTCGTGTTGTAAAGTGATTGATTTGATATGGAATATACTTTAATATAAAATTATAATAAATCGATGCCTTGATGATACAAATGTATATTTAAATATATTGTAACCTAATTAGATTGAGAAACATGTTTTAAGATACATATTAGTTAAATTAAATCAATAATTATTAATTAGCCATAATATTTTAGAATGTTTGACCAGGCCAAATACTCCTTCGAACAATTGACAGACTTGCCAACCCTGTAAAAAATAGCATTAAAAATAAAAATTATTTTTGATTTTTTTTAAAAATTAATATTGACAAACACATTTCACAAATTTTATACGATACCTATCATTTGTAATAAATTATTTGAAATAAAACGCAAAAAATAAACGCTTTTTTTGTAAATAATGATATTTATTTTGTAAAGGTGTTATGAATAAACAACTACAAATTAAAATGGAAGTCAAATACGGGCCATCTCCACATCCGAGACTGTAACTTTGCTGACTGACTTTTCTACGCAATTTTAAAAAATTTTTCTTCTCAATTTCAAAATTTTTATTAAAATAGAAAACATTTGAAATTTTTCCAATATGCCTTTAATCAAGTCCACCAATGAAGAAATAAAGATCTAAATAATAAAAAAATTAATTATTTAATTTAATTTTTTTTAAATTCTAGTAATATTAGAAGGTTTTACTGATAATATCATTGTCTAGACTTTAGTTCCTTCTACAAACAAAAACTTCAGGCTTTGCGTTATAGTATTCTCTAAAATATTGAGTTATTCGTTTTTAAAAATCGGCTTAAAACGAGGGGTTTAACAACACTATTTCATATAACTACGCAATAATAAGGAAGTATAATTGAAATTACATTTGTCGAAAATTTATTCTAGGAATTTTTGAAAAAAAAAATAAATCATTTTTAATATTAAAATAAAAGTATTATTAAGAGCGTTTATAAAATTATTTACAAATTTAAATAAAAAAAACTATATCATTTGTTATAAAGAAGATAACCCTGAAGGTGTAAATTTAAAATATTAACTTTACTAGTATTAATTTTACCTATAATTACAAGATGTTAATTATTTTTTTAATAAAGTTTAAGAAGATAGTTTCCTAAGAATTTTTAAGCATTTTAAATTTATTTCCAGGAAAAAAATAATAGGTCGAATTAATTAATTTTTTTTTTGCAATTATATACGTATGTCGTAATTTTTAAAGAGATCAGAACTATACGGCATTATCACATATAGAAAAATCTTATTTTAAAAAGCGTTTTACGCTCGTTCAAAATTATTTGTTATTTATTATTTTCAATGTTTGTTTTTATGGCCTAATGAAATAAGATATGTATAGGGTATTAATCTAATCAAATGATCTATTCAACTGGAGGTCAATCTCTCACCCATAATCGGCGTGTCTAGGTCTTAGGAGGTCAGAAATATTTTTATCAAAATAAAATATCGATATGGGTATCAAATAAAAGCTAATTTTAATATCGTTTGACTGAAAGTCTTCATTCTTGGTCTTAATGGGTATGGGTGTGGGGGAGAGACTTTTCCAAAAAAAAAATTGAAATAAATTTTTGTTTGTAGTATTTTTTATTATATTAATCAATTCCTTAAAAAATAACAGATATCTTCCTGTATAATAACATTATATTAGATGAAATTAAATGGAAATAAATTACTCATGACACTAATATTATTGAAAATTTATTATGAAATATTTTAAAATTGAGAAGGAGAAAGGAAGCATTATATAATGTTGTCAAAAACTACTTTTAAAAATAGCGCGCTTTACCGCTATTTTTTTTAAAAAAAAGCGCGAATTTTTTCCAAAATGTAGCCAACTATCTTATGGCCAGTTGAAATATAGCATGTTTATACTAGGCCAGAAAATCAACTTTCACATAAATTCATCTAACTCAATAATATTATAGATGCTCTAATTTTTTTTTTAAAGATTAAGTATTGAGCATATACATTGATATTACCTTTAAATGTTTTCTCAAGTTGAAGCTATTAGTGATGATAAAACCTCCGCCCCATCTTACAGAAAAATTTATACCCTGTGTTAATTTTTTTTTTATCGAGATTAAAATATTTTGTGAATTTAGGAAAATGGAAATTCCATATAATCATCATTTTAAAGGGATATTACTTTGTCTATATGATCTGTACCAAAATTATTTTCATTACCAATCTCTACTGTCGACATAAAATTATTTTTTTTTTGAAAAATATATAATTACAAATGGATATTTTTTAAATGTATACGTAAATTTTAAAATAAAATAAAAAGATTATGATTTTAGAAAATAGTTATAAAATTATTATAATAATTTTTGGTATTTATTTAGTAATAAGCTACCGCTATCTCTCTTTTTTAAAAAAATGTAGCACGCTAAAGCTATCTGAAGAATAAAGATGGTGACGATATGGTGCGAGGTTCGAGTCAGTAAAAATATATTTTATTAACTAACTTCTTTTTCTTTTCTTAAGGTATATATACATTTTCTAAAATATAAATTAGAATATATATAAAAACAAAAAGTAAATATATTATAAAATATAAAAAGTAAGGTTACGCCGTACATAAAATTAAGGTTACGCAAAATTACAAAAATAAAAAATTAAATTGAAAAGAAAAATTTGAATTCATAAAATGTAATATAAGTTGAATTAAAAATAAAAGGTTAGATTTGAATTCACAATTTGAATTCGCAACATTCTCCCTCTTCTCATAATTTCATCGGAGAAATAATAGAGAGTTTGTTGTCCAAGTGGTTTATCGTTTTGGTAATCAAGTTGTATCACAAATCATCATAACGTTGGCTTGTCCCAATCGTTGGTTTGTTTAAATCGATTTTGCACGTTGGTTTGTTTGATCACATATATGAATAATATGCACGAATAAAATTTTGAATTTCGGAACAATAAAATGTAATAAGGAATGATAATTTATGGAATAAGGAATAAAATAAGGAATGATAAATCATAATGATTATTATATTATTTTTTATTAATCATAGCGTTTTATATTTTTTGCGTTTTATATTTTTTTGCGTTTTACATTTTTTGCGTTTTACATTTTTTTGCGTTTTACATTTTTTTGCGTTTTACATTTTTTAGCGTTTCAATATTTAATTAGTAGCGTTTTAATATTTAATTTATTTTTATTTATTTTCAATCTCCGAGGTTAAAATATAAAATATTATGCACCTTTCCCTCTCTTAAAAAAAAATTTAAATTTCACACAATATTTTTCTAAAATTGATGTTTAATTTTTACATAACCTTTTGTCTTCAAAAGCTTTATTACAAAAACATTTTTATCATATTAAGCATAACATATAAGGGTTATTTATATCAATCCCTTTTAATTCATATGTTTTAATTACACTTTAATATATTTGAAATTAAAGTTTTATCTTCTTGTTTAGGATTTTTAATGGTTTATATTTAATTATATCTAAGAATTCATCTTTAGGTTTAGTTGTTAATTTACAACAATTGGTCATCATTCAAGAAATCAAAAAATATCAATATTATCCATTATGATTTTACATTTTAGTAATTTTAAAAATTTATAACATGCCTTTATCCTGGCATAAAATTTTAATTTATAATACTTCTTACGTGGATTAGAATAATAAGTAACCATCATTGGTCTCACAAAATAGAATTCATAACCTTTCGTTCAACTTCCATATCAGTTATTCCTAGGTTGTCACATTAGGTTAGGTGCTGGTTATCATATTCCAGTCCAACATCCAGAGCCGGGACACCATGAAGAAAGAAGCTTTTTGCATGAAAGAACGTGCTAATGTTTGATTCTTGGTCATCTCCATAGATTAAGCAATCAACACAATAGGTAGTCAATAGGTAGTCATATAAATAGAGTCATCTCAATGGATTAAACAATCGTCACAATAGGTAGTCATATAAATAGAGTCATCTCAATGGATTAAACAATCGTCACAATAGGTAGTCAAATCAAGAAATAAGGTAGTCATTTCAATAGGTAAAGCAGTCTCTATAGGTTAGATAGGCATCTTTTTCTAGTCCACCACCCAGACCCGGGGCACCATGAAGAATAAAGATGGTGACGATATGGTGCGAGGTTCGAGTCAGTAAAAATATATTTTATTAACTAACTTCTTTTTCTTTTCTTAAGGTATTATATACATTTTCTAAAATATAAATTAGAATATATATAAAAACAAAAAGTAAATATATTATAAAATATAAAAAGTAAGGTTACGCCGTACATAAAATTAAGGTTACGCAAAATTACAAAAATAAAAAATTAAATTGAAAAGAAAAGAAAAATTTGAATTCATAAAATGTAATATAAGTTGAATTAAAAATAAAAGGTTAGATTTGAATTCACAATTTGAATTCGCAACACTATCGATACTAAAAAAATTAGCTATGGAATTTGGAACTAATATAGAACACTGTAAATTATATATTTCAAGTTCAGAATTGGAACCGAAAAACGATTTAAATTGTTTTATTTTCATACTCTTTTATTTCTGTAAATTCTATCCAACAAGACATGTTAGTATGTCGAGGGCTTGGCAGTCATACCCACCAAAATGAATACTTTCAATCAAGATATTTAAATTAGCTTTTATTTGATACCCATATCTATATTTTATGTTGATAAAAATATTCCGCACCCCCCAACACCTAACCTGCCCTTTATGATTATATTCGAATATAAAAATATTTTAATTACCTTTTATATGATACCCATATCAAAAAAAATAATTTTTCACCCCCCCCCCTCCCTATATCCACACTTCTCCCCAGACCAAGTCATACCCATCAAGACCAAGAATAAACTTTCAGTCAAACGATATTAAAATTAGCTTTTATTTGATACCAAAATAAAAAAAATATATTTTTTACACCCCCTCCCTTCTACCCCCCCCTTTCTTTTACTAGACCAAGTAATGCAAATCAAGACCAGGAATGAAGCAGTCAAACGATATTAAAATTAGCTTTTATTTGATACCCATATCGATATTTTATTTTGATAAAAATATTCCTAACCTCCCAAGACCTTGACTCGCCCATTATGGGGGAGAGATTGACCGCCAGTTGAATAGATCATTTGATTAGCTATCTATTGATACCCTACATTAGACATTTCATAAGGCCAAAAAAAACAACAACATTGAAATTAATAAATAACAAATAATTTTAAAAAAATAATAAAGCGAAACGCTCATAAAACGCTTTTTTAAATTAAGATTCTTCTATATTATGGTTCAAACGTGATAATGTCTTATAGGGATCCCTTAGAATCCCGCGTTGATCTCGGATAGTTCCGATTACTTTAAAAATTACGACATATATATATTGCTTTAGAAATAAAATGGACAAATTACTATACCCCACTACCATTGTTTGAGCGTAAGGAATAGGAACATGCAAAACTTACCCGAGATGGCCGATTGGAACCTGGCACTCGGACCGACTTGTCTATTCATTCCTTAGATCCCGGATGAACAGATAAGAATGTCCCATCCCTTCCGAATTCAAGATTCGACAAACCCAGCCTTCAAATATGGAAAAAATTCAGCTTTAAGTTTGATGCAATAAAAGAACAGGATTTATTTTGGGCGGCCAGTTATCTTTGATATTTGGTGAGGCTCTTATACATTTATAGAAGTAAGAGGAGGGAGGTTCGCTTTTAATATCCTGACATTATACTGGAATTAGGGTCCTCTTGTTTTTTTTTTGTGTGTTAACCGAATACGTTTAAAAAGTTTATAATAATTATTATATCATATTTTTTTTTAAAAAAAAAGGATTAATTCGTGCCGGCTTGACATGTCGTATATCGTTTCTATAGGGAAAAGAGGTAAAATGGGGGGGGGGGGGGTGAGAATATACTTTTTATTGGCTTAAAAATCGTATTTAGCAAAACTCTCAAAATTTAATTAAAATAAGATTTCGCCCGTTCCTCGTGACCCAAGAAAGATCCTTAATAATCTACAAGGTCTGGATGGTATTATAATACAAAAAATTGACATTGTGGAAGGGTAAATTTAACTACAATTTTTTAAACGGGCAAGGCAAAGATTCAGCAAAAAATTTATAAACTGCCTTTATATTTTTTTTTGCTTTGATAAACGAAATTCTATCTAAATATTAAACAAAAATTTCATTTATATATAACTAAAATAAATTTTTTTTTTCCTAGAAACATGAGTCATTAAATTTTGCAGAATTTTTTCTTTAAAAAATTATTATAAAAAAAATTAAAATCTTCTATGTCTAAAATAAAACAGAACCGTTTCGCTGGCTGGCTGCAATATCGACTAATCTATCTAGTTTTGTTACAAAATGATTGGTGGACATATTCCGCTCATTCCATGGCGACAAACGTTACGCGGAATAACGAAATATTGCGCGAACCGAAATACGAGGCGGAAAACTTGAATTTCGAGGAACCATTTAATTTCGACAAAATTTTCAATTATAGTGATATATCAGCGAATTTTCTAAAGACAAATCTTAAAATATCAACAAAATCCGAGATATTTGATCTCGGTTCGGATTCGGGTTCGGGTTCCGGTTCCGGTTCCGGTTCCGGTTCTAGATTGGAAGAGGAAAAAAGGAAAGACAATAAAAGGTCAGACCTTTCCAAAGTCTACGTAAAAACTACTCATTATATAGAATCCGATTTTACAGGTATATATATTTTAATCTAATTATAATTTTAAAATTTACAATTATTTTTCAAATATAAAAATTTAAAATGATAAATATTTTACTTACACGTAGACTTATAATTATCATCTTTTCTAGCACATATTGGATTTTAAATGAGATATTACGAAAAGAAAGAAAGAAAGAAAGAAAGAAAGAAAGAAAGAAAGAAAGAAAGAAAGAAAGAAAGAAAGAAAGAAAGAAAGAAAGAAAGAAAGAAAGAAAGAAAGAAAGAAAGAAAGAAAGAAAGAAAGAAAGAAAGAAAGAAAGAAAGAAAGAAAGAAAGAAAGAAAGAAAGAAAGAAAGAAAGTATTCGATTACGGTAAAATAGTTAAGTTAAAATTTTATAGGAGAATATTTAGTTACTTACGTATCAATCATTAGTAAAACTTTCCCACATTGATGTTTGCATCAGAAATTAATAATTTGATTATATTTATTATAATTATTATTATTTATTATTTTTATTATTGTTATAATATTTTTGTTTAAGATATTAAACAAGACGAAATCTATCGATTAATAGCAGTAGGCGATACAGGCGGTAAATCTAGGGACCCTTACGTGAGCCGGATTCAAATAAATGTGGCAGATGCGATGGAAAAATTTGTCAAAATCAATAAAACCTCCGTTTTAATGCTCGGAGATAACTTTTATTCTGACGGCGTGAAAAATATGCATGACAAGAGATTCAATGTACACATATTTCTATAAGATTTTTAAAGAAAGTTTAACAACTATCATATTCCCCAATGGCTAATAAAGTAACTTTAAAAAGAAGGAAAAGCTACTTCCAAAGCTGACTTCATTTTTTTTGGCAATAATAAACGTATATACATTTTAACTCTTTAACCCCCTAATTTACCGTTAGCGAGAATTCGCGGATGAGAAAATATCCAAAGTATGTTGTATTTTTTTTTTGTATTCTTTATCGCCAATTTTCTATATTTCGCTACGAATTCGCGTTAATTGTAAATGTAGAGTAGGTAGAATGTAGATTGAATCTTAATATATTCGTTTACTGAAATTTAAGTAAATCATCTTTATATGTAGGGTGCAAAAAAAAGAAGACAACAAGAAATAAAATTCTCAGTCGCGAATCGGAAACTATTATTCATTCAATGATAAGAGAATAGGATTTCAAGGCTAAATCTTCGAGATGGATATTAGTTATCTGCATCGGGCCTTAATTTTTCAAGCCCGGCCCGAAATTTTTTTTTAAAAAGTCTTGACCAGCTCGGCCTGAAACCAAAATTTTTTTGAAAAATAATTACCTACCCGAATTTATTAAAATATAGAAATTAATTTTTAAAATTACTCAAAATAAACGATATGTGTTTCGTGGCGTCTAGTTTCCTATAAATAAAATGAAATATTTTTATTTTGCATAGATAAAATTCAACATAAAATTGATAAATTTAAGATATACTTAAAAATATTTCTAAGACCCGACCCGACCCGGCCTGAATTTTCTTAAAAAACCGAACCGTGTTCGGACCGGGTACGGGCCGGGCCTACTTTTTCCGATCTCTCAACTAATAATTATCCTCTTTTTTTTTGAAAATAAACATGTCTAGTATAAATAAAAAAACATATAAAACTGAACATTACGAAATTTATGTTAAAAAAAATTTTTTTTTTTAATCAGGAAACATTCGAAAAAGTTTATATTGGTCCTCTAAAGAAGACCGATTGGTACGTTATAGCTGGAAACCATGATTACAGAGGAAATGTGACAGCTCTGATGGAATATAGAAAGATATCCAAAAGATGGTTAATAATAATTGTTTTATAAAATCGTAAAATTTCATTAATTTTAAAAAAAAGCTTTTTAAGCGAATTTATCGAAAATAGAGATAAGGAAAATTGAATAAATTCAATAACTAGTCTACTTGACAAGTCAGAATAACATATTATTTTTTTTTAAAGAAAATTTAAAGATAACAAAACGTAAATAATTTTTAGATAAGAATAAACTAATATAAAGAATACATCTTCAGGTTTCTAAAATTATGCTTAGAGTGAGAGTGGGACGCAAATGCTTTTCATTGTTATAAAATCAGGTTTTTTTCAAAAAGATTCATAATAAAAAAAATCTTCAAAAAATTTTTGATCATCCTATATGAGGGGAAAATAATGAAGATTTAAAAAAAGATCTTTTGTGAAGATATTCTTTCATGATAGACCCGATTCCAGTTTCACTCATTTGGATGGGGAAGGGAGGGTAGACTTAAATTTTGGGAACGGGTGGATAAAAAAAATTTTTTTTTATACCATAGAACTAAGAATACTTGAGTTATAGGAATAAGATAGAAATATTGAACTATATTTGAAAAAAAAAATAATATATATATATATAAATGGTATAATGATCAAAATATGTATATGTAAAATTGGTTGGTAAAGATAAGAATCGTCTTAAAGCTGGAAGGAATATAAGTTGATTTAATGACTTTACAGATATTAAGGATTCAATTAGAGGTCTGCAAAGTTAGGACCGGCCCGTACCCGAACCGGGCCCGGCCCTAATTCTATTTAAAATAACCGGGTTCAGACCGGTTCGAATATTTTTATAAAAAATTCGACCCGTGTCGGACCTTGGAAATTTTTTTTAAATATATCTTAATTTATCAATTTAATATTAATTTTTAATTTTATTTATTGAAACTAAACACCATGTAACAAATATGTCTTTTATTTTGAGTAATTATTAAAAATTAATATATAATAATATATTCAGGCCGGCATTTTAAAAAGATTTAAATATAAAATATATGTTGCAAATTGATATAATGATCAAATGACTGAGCAAGGGTAAAAAAAATAACACGAATAAAGCATTTAATTAATAATATAATTTTTTGTTTAAATGTATTTATTATTTAGAATGCCTTTTAAACATTTCCAAAAATTAATAGTTTATGTTATGTTTTTTTTCCATATCCTAATAAACCAAGTTTATACTTTCTAATATTACTTCTCAAACCTTTATCTGTTTCTAATAAATACCTTTAATGGCAAAGGTCCACTCACAACTAGATGAGGATGATCTAAATCTAAACTAATACAGAATATTTTTTTAAAAAAAACATTTTTGAATGGGTATAGAAAAATTTGACAATAATATCTGATGTAACACAATTTTTTTTAATTTTCGCCACCCGGGTTTTTATCATTTAGATCTTAGCTTAATTTTGCCACCGTTTCATTCTCTTCCTTACTCACTTCAAATGAGAAAATTATACATTTCTCCTATTCATTCAACTTAAATCGACTCATTTTCACTTAGGATGCAAAGTTTTTTAATGTTTTATTAAATAAAGTTCCAAAAAATCTTTCCATAATTATTTCATCGATCTTCGTTAGGTCTGCAAACTGCCCGATACGGCTTCCTTAAGTACATTTGTACAAGTTATTGGGTCGGCTGGTTAATAAGCAATTTTACGAATTAATAGGATTTGTGTTCTGTGTTGTGCTTTTGTGATTATATCATATAAATAAATTGTTTTATTTTATTTTTTTGAGAATTTACAATATTATTTATAAAATTAGTATATTTTAGTTAGACAGCTCTTATAATACAAAAGGATTAATCATATTAAATTATTTTTAAATAATATTATAATCAAAATCAAAAATATCAGTTCGAAAAATTGATAATAGAACTTTAATCGGAGATTTCCAATGCCCAGTCTGATATGTTCCATATTCATTTTTCAGATTAGCCCAGCTAGATTCTTATAAAAGTCCTACCCATGGGTGTCGCACTTTCGGGCAAGTCTCAGTTTTGTATAATATAATATAATAAACTAGTGGTTTACAACGCTCCTCTGAGGTAAGATTATAAAAAGCAGTGCAGAATATGTTTAGTTAAGCTAATGATGGAACTATAGAAATTTCCTGTTTATCAATCCTATTTAAATAAAATTTTTTTTTAATTTTTTTTTTTTTAATTTTTTCTCGCAAATAAAGGAAATATCCGCATTTGTATTACGAGATTGTATTTGAGGTAGACATTAAGTACAGGCATAATGGATCGCTAAAGGAGACGATAACCGTAGTCGTCGTAATGCTAGACACTAATATACTCGACACGCGGGAATATTTCGCAACTGGATTAGAAGCGGACAAATACGCGAATAACGCCTCTCGGCAGGCTCATAAAGAATGGTTGCGCAATTTATCCACTAGGTTTTAAAAAAAAATGGTTAATTGAATTATTTAAAGACTTTGTCGAGTAAGATTTTTATGCTTTTTTGGCGGGGGCGCGAACATGTGATATGCTGATAAATATCTTTCAGAGTTAACTGACGATTCATTCATTAAAATGCATTTTTTAAGCGTCGTTAAATAGCAAATCAGCTGGACCGGCCATTTTGGTAATACGTATAGTAATTATTCTCGTGTTAAAAACTTGCTTCCTTATTATCTCGACGATCCGGTAATTATTTAATAAAGTTTGCATCTGAAATAGGAATAAATTAGGCTCTCATTTAAAATTTTTAATAATGATTAGTGTAACAAGATGTCTCCAGCTGATTTGCATTGATGTAGGGGAGACCAGGGCTAGTCGGCGCAAGGGGCTGTCGGTTCAAAGGATTTTATTTTAAAACCAGTAAAGATTAAAAATTGAAACTTAGTTCTAAAATAGAATTCTATAATATCCATAATTGGGGATAAAAATAATTTATAATATTTAGCTATTTAAATTTTTATCCGTTATGACATGTTTTTGACATAAAAATTACAATATTTCCACTAAATATTATTAGGTTTTATTAAAAAATTAAAAGTTTAAACATGACAAAATGAACATTATATGAAAGTTAAATATCTATTTTAATATTTGGGAAAGTTTCAGATTGATATATAATGCTTAAATATATGTTAAGATCAAATTAGTAATATTACCACCATTGAGGTTAGTAGAATCGTGGCTAGTCGGCGCAATCAGTCAATTTTTATTATATTATTATGGTACCTAAATATATATGTGAAATTCAAAATAGTAAAATTTTTACTAAAAAAATATTATGAAGAAACTATAAAACTGTATGAAAATGATATCTCATTAAGAAAAATACCATTTATTACAGGTTAAAATATAATATTTTATAAATGTAATATATTAAATAATAATTATTATGTAAATTTATTAATGTGATTGATTTTTCATAATACATTTCAATTTTAATATAAAATCAGATCTAAATAAATATCTTGCAAACTAAAATCTTCATATACATATTGTGATAATATATTATATATTGTACATGTAATCATAATATAATATTTTATAAATGTAATATATTAAATTAATTATTATATAAATTTATTAATGTGATTGATTTTTCCTAATACATTTCAATTTTAAATATAATATCAGACCTATATAAATATCTTGCAAACTAAAATCTTCATATACATATTGTGAATATATATTTTATATTGTCACAGATATTATATATATTGCATATATAAATTTAAACCTGATAATAAGATCAATTATTTAAATTAATTATATCTAGCAAATAAATATAATATATTTTTTTTTAATTGACAATATAATATGATTCAAATTAATACATTTTATTAGATATGAACATTTTAGCATATAAATTTTAGATAATAATATCAATATATTTAAAATGAATTATATATAACAAACAAATATTTACATATATATCTATTTTAATTGACAATATAACATAATTCAAATTAATTCATTTTATTGGACATGAACATTTTAGTTATCAGATAATATTTAGCCTGATAATAAAATCAAATGATATTATATATTTAAATATAGAATAGATAAATTTTGAGTAAATTTATTATTAATAAACATAAACATTAATAAAAGATGTGTGTATTATATTTAAACAGGATTATAAAAGTTTTCATAATTTTGAAGATTGGTTTCAATGTAGAGTAGTTTGTCAAAAAAGATTGATATTTTATTTGTTATAATTATAAATAGAATATTATATAAATAAAGTATCATAGTTATCTATTAAAATCTGCGAAAAAATTTTTTTGTCCCATAAGAAGCCTACTAAACCATTTGATTCGACTAGCCCCATCGATAATCCGACTAACCACGGGTTCGGGGCTACTAGGTTCAAAAAATGACTTTTACTAAAACCTTTCTAGAAAAATAATTATTAAATATTTAAAAAATATAACAGTATATATTTATAGGTAGATGTTTAAGGTATCTATTGGTATTTTGTAAGATCTTATATGATCATTATTTTCTGAGCTATGATGATTTTGACAAATATTGCGCCGACTAGCCCTGGTCTCCCCTACACTTTTAATGAATGAGTTCTAGGTATTATTATATGTGTCATTGGTTAAATCACGATAGAGCTCAAGTGGTGAGAAGTATGTATAAGAGGTCCCGAGTTTTAGTAAGTTCTTTTTTACATAGCCTTTTTCGGTCTAATATTGTTTGTTTTTTTTTTAAAAAAACATGAAAGTTTTTTATTTCCAAAAGAAAAAAGTTATTTTTCAATGCTAATTAGAAAATGAGAAGACATTATGCGGTTAATGATGCTTACTACCACCAAGTGAATGTATGGAAATATTCTAAATACCAACCTAATTTGCTAAATATACCGACCAAAATTTATTAAAATGTAATAAGACCCTTATTATTTAATATATTAATACGGAATCACGTGGTCGAGTCCGGCCTCCTATATATTATCTCCCCAAGGATGGAACCACCAAGTTAGAATAAGAAAAAAAACATGAACATTCCCGGGATTCGAACCCGGAGACCATAGGATCAGTAAGCCAAGCTCTTGCCTACTAAGCCTCAGAGGCTTTCCGAAAATCACCATTTTTCAAAAATACATTATAAATATATTTGGTAGTGCCTTTCCAAATGAAAAATGAACAAAATTCAAATTTTGTTGATAGTACCTTAAGGTAGTAAGCATCATTAACCCCATTATGCTTTGTGTAGAAAAGTCACCATGCGTTCGGATAAGCCAATCAATTATAAATGGCTATATTTTAACATTACGGCTACATTAGCATTCAGTTTCGTTGTGGAGAAGGGAATGAGGAAGAGATAGGTAAAAGTTTGGAATTTTTGGCTAGGATAGGAAAGATTTTCTCACCTGAAAGATGCTAAATCAAATTTATACCAATGATCTTATACGATAAAAGGCTTGTCACATTTTGCGACAAAGTGTAACAATATCTGGATTTGGAAATCGAACTAACATTTATCGTAGCAGCTTATCACTATTCCCTCACTGCAATGGCTTAGCGTTATGCCTTAAGTTATTTTTTGGTCTTATGAAAGCAGATATGTCTAGTATAGGTATCACTCGATAACCAAATAGAAAACTTAAAAAAACATGAGATCAACCTTACCCCCTTGGGTGAGACTAGGCCTAGTGGTTCTTTAATATTTTAATCAACACAAAATATAGATATGGGTATTGAATAAAATCTAATTTAGACAAATTTTGAACTGAAAGTTTTCATTCTTTATATGTTCTGAGGAGCGAAGGGGGGGGGGGAGCTAAAAAAATTAGAAATTTGATACGAGTATCAAATTAAAGGTTCATTAAAATATCGTTTGATTATATTTATCATTCGAAAGAAGTGGAAGTGGGTAAGTCTAGCACTTGGAGATTCGAGAATATTTTTAATCAACACAAAATATGGACATGTGATTTCCTTTGTATAGCTATTTAGCAGTATTTAGATAATGATGAAAATAAATATGATAAAATATGAATTAAAATATTGTAAGGGAAGAAACACCTAATCAACTTCAATTTTGTTTCATCACCTATATCATATTTAATAATTCACCCGTTGTAACCATTTTATAAATTTTTATAAAAAAGATATCAAAGAATACATAGAAAAATTATCAATTAAATTTAAGATGATTTTGTTATATTAGTTAAATTATTTTTTTTTTTTATGAAATAAAAATATTAACAAATAAAGAGATAATTGTCTAAATTTCATATCTTAGGTTTTTCCTATATTTATTTGAATTCTGATTTGTTAATAATATAAAAATTTTTCACTTTAAAAAATTGTCAGCCATTTTAGAAGAAAAACTGAAAAATATTTGAAAACGGCTTGGAAATTAAAATGACTGCGATTATTTATATGATTTTCTAATAATATTGACTATCGCTTCAAAAAATACAGCTAATTTTTTAAATAAAAATTTTTTTGGCTCTAGCCCTCCTCCTATTGATTGTTATTTGTATAAATATAATTCGAATAATAATTTTAAAAAAAATATGTGAATCCTTAATATCACAAAGTAAAGTTAATATCATGAAAGTTGTTATTAGTGAACAATTTTTGTAACGAGGGAGAAGGGAGGGAATATATATGGGGTGACAAGGGCTAGTCGGCTCAAGAAGTTATCTACATTTACTTAAAATTAATAATTTTGGGTCTTGCTGGGTTGATTTGAATTTCGTTTTTGCGTCGGAAAACATTTTAAATTTAAGTGATAACGAGCAAATCAAAATATTAAAACTAATTATTTATCTGATTAGGAGGATTGATATTATAAATAAAAAAAGAAATTAATAAATTACAAATAAGGGAGCTATTCTAATTTTTCAGGGAGGATTAAGTCCCTGTGCACACCCTTCCTCCCATATTGACATCCCTGAATGTAATAATAAATGATATTTTACCAATAATAATAATGTTCCTAAAATGTTTGTAATATAAAATAAATAACCAAAGATTACTAAAATTTAAAAGGAAATGGTTAAGCAAGGCAGATTTTTTATTAGTGGCTGGACATCATCCAATATATTCATTTGGTCATCACGGTGCTACAAAATCTCTCCAATTTTTGAATCAGTGGCTAAAAGATAATATGGCATCATTGTATATTAGTGGGCATGACCATGATTTACAGGTTATTATAAATTAAATTAATCTATTTTTTTATATAGAATAGGATAGGAAAATATTTAACTTATATAAGTCCTTTTTTAAAAAAAATTCGTTAATAAATAATTTTACGCCATATTTTAAAATATTTTTTCCAATATCTGATCAGATCAACTCGAAATAAAATATCGGCATAATTTAGATATAAGAAATGATAATAATTCATAAAAAATCCTTAAGTTCAATGAGGTTTTTGTGATATATTTGGTCAGATAAATCTTTTTTCTTAGTCTGTTACTAAAAACTTGTATTTGCCTTTTATTACCAATGAACCATGTAGTATATAGAAAAAGACATTGATGGAGTAAGAATGAAGTACGCAATTTCTGGTGCTGGATCTAAGCCTTCCCGAGTCGACGAGAAAAACTCCTATGCCGATGAAAGGAAGATATTTAGACAATTGGGAAAAGGGGGCTTTGCTGTGCTAAGTTTCGTATATCCTAATGTTAGCTTGATATTGTCATATTATGATGAAGATGGAAAGTTTCTTTACAGAACCAACATTCGTGGCAGATTTTCTAAGAAATAATATTTTTTTATTTTTAAAAATAATGAATTAAATATTGCTATTGTGATTTAAACGTATTTTATGATGTTTGTAATAATTTTAAAAAAAATTTCGAATGATATTTTGTAAATAAAATAGATTTCTAGGGTGCAACTTGTTATAATTTACATTCATATTTTAAAATCATGTTGATGTGGCGGCAACATTTCATTTAGCCATATTTTTGGATTATTAAAATTTAACTCATTTTAATATCATAATTTTATTCCGGAATCTGATGGTCTCGATATAAATAATGTTTATCTGGAGCGTTTAATTAACATAGTTCCTCTTTATGATTACTTCTATACACTAGGTAAACTTGGGATTATGTTTAATATGATTTTGGTAAGAACAAATTCAAAAAAAAATCAATCTATATGCAGATAGTTACTTCATAAAAATTTGTATCTTAAGATACGACATAAAATATATTTTTATATTTGTCACTTTTTATCTTAAAAAATTTATCCAGATACTGAAAACGTTTACATGGGTCAGTTACGTAGTGAAATATTAATGAGCCATTATGAAGATATAGATTTTAAGATCCTTATATTTATCTGATAATTCCCAGTTAATCGATCTGCAATTATACGATTATAACATATTTTAACCTTCACTTTTATATTTATATAATATTAAATAATATCGTCTTAATTTACAAATTGAAAATTTATTTAATCTAAATTATAAAATTATCTTAACAGCCCTCGCTATATTTCAAAAAAAAAAGATAAAGTAAATTTTAAGTGTAAAAATAAGAAGTGAGGAAAGCAATCCTATCCTTTACTTTCATTGAGATTCTGCCTGGTGGTCTCAATGGCATATACCTTATATTTTTCCAGAATATAACTTCCCCCTCAATATGCTTACAAACTCCCATTCTTACTAAAATAACAAACCTTTGCAATATAATTTTAAAAAGTGAATTACCCAGCTTTGTATCTCATCCTCTACTATGTTAGGCTAATTTTTCAAAAGCCCAACGATGATATTAGACCAAATTCAATAGGTTATACCTTACTCCAATTAGTTGATAATATCTACTCGAATAAAATACGAAGCTTCGTGTCTCCTAAGACCTTTTCAACTTGGTGTAGGGATCCCTGGTGGCTATAAAATTGTTGTATACTTAACTAAAATAATTTATAAAATCAGCCAATCAATGAGTCAATAGTTTAAATTGACTTCTCCAATGCCTATAATACACTTTCTCGGATTTCCTTCTTGATTTCAATTATTTTTTTTGCTTGTTATCATTTGCCTTCTACCCTGCAATTCAGCGTCTACATGAGCGGGAGGGGTAGGAACAGTTTGCATCCTATTTTTGAGGGGGGTAGGCTGCTTTAATGGGGGTAATATAAATTTTTTATAGGGTTATCTACTAAATTTGAGATAAAATAGGACAAAATTTATTGCTGCAAAAATTAATACTTTTATTATAGAATTATTATAATACAATTCATCGACCAAATTTATATATTGCAAACAATCTTACACATTGTTTTCCAAATAAAACCTTCTGCTATTTTTTAGGGGGGTAGGCAAAGCTTTTTGAAGGGGGTTTGCATCCAGTAAAAATTCTGTCATGTAGACGATCTGCAATTAGATCATTATAAAATTCCTTCCATTGAAAGAATATAACTAGGGAGATCCTCTAGGTTCTCCATTTTTCTGTTTAGGCAACGACATCGTTAAATACATCGATGTGATCATTATCCTTGCATGCCTGGTTTATTGTTAATGGTATAGATCGTTGTTCCATTGACGAAGTCAATAAAGCAAAGAATTTAATCAAGAAGGCTGGGACGGTTATTAGACTCTCTATCAACCCCGAGAAATCCGAATTCATTTTTATCAAATCAATTCCATCTAGTTCACAAAACATCAAACTGACAACCATGTGGAACTAAATCATTTAGGCGCTCCTATTGGTGAATACACAACTATATTCCTTCCTAAATTCCACACTTGAAACACTTTTTGAGAAATTTTTTTAATATTCCCCATATCACTCTCATTTTTAAATATCCCATACCTCTCTATGTTTATGGGATTAAAGTCCTAATCGAAATCATTTTAAACCTAAAATTTGATGACATAGTGTGAACTCAAGCCTCTTTCACCACCAAGACGGGTGGGATTAATATCAGATCTCCTTCCGATCTTACCCTAATTGCCTTCATATCCAGTTGCCTTTTAAAAAAATATTGAAAATTCCCATTTGACAAAAGTGGACCTTTCCTATATTGGTGCTATAACGAGTGGAAATCACGAATTATAGCTGATCACCCACTTCTAGGAACGAATCAACAGAAGGACTGGGATGGGCCCATTATTGCAAGCTGCGTTGAATCTCACCTTTCCAGAATGCAATTATCTGACCGTCCTTCATTCTCCTCGCTGCTTAATGGATCTGGTCATGAGTTCCTCGAAGCCCCGCTCCCTATGTTAATTTGCAATTACAACTTAACAATAATGAGCTCATTCACTCCATTGGTATTTCCATTTTAACTGCCTAATAACACAACCCCACTCTTGTTCAGGTTTCAGTCCTGACGTTTTGGGTAATAGAAGACCTAGCCTCAATTGTCACTCTTGTAAAGATGGTATCGTTAGACATAATTTATGCAATTCAATTATCCGTTTAGCTTTGACAGCTCAAATTTCCTCTATTCTTGAACTATCTGGTTTTTTGAGATCAGATGAAAAATTTCCTGACGGAATTTATCAAATTCCAGAAGCGTGATCAATTCCTGATGCTGGATTACTCGTGTATTTATCTTTTGGCTCCAGCCAAAAGCACCCTACATTCTGGAGAAAAGGGAGTTATTTAAAATAGCGAAATATTCTATATCACAAGAATACATATTTAGTCTCATTATTTCCACAACATTTGTTAATTGTACATTCATCCTTTTTGAAGGGACTGAATGTAAGACAAAGACTCTCCAAAGTAATTAACAGGGCTAGCTTCATGGGCATCCTCATCGCACAAGATGGCTAGCGTTGTTTTCCTTTTTTTTTTAATTATATTTTTTTTTTATAAATATATTTTTAGGAAACATAATATAAATAAGCCATTTTTGGTACAAAATTATTGACTTAAAAAATATTTATAAAATGTTCTATATCAAAGCAGAATTTTTTTTTAATAGGTCATTAGCAATTGAAAAGCTAATTTATTTAGGTTACTTTAAATTCATGTCTTATCTCAAACGAAACTTAAGTCGCTAGGTAGATTTGGAATGATAAGGCGATACAATATCTAAAGAATACATATAAAACAGAAACAAATTTTAAAAAATGTTTTCTAATGTGTTTAACACTCATCTGAGAGACCTCATATATGAAAGAAATTAAAAACCCCATTAATTATAAATAAATAAAGAAGTGAGAATAACAAATAAAGGGCAAAGGTGTTTCCTTAAATGGTAAAAATTATGTAATGAATACAGATATTATCAGAGTTGTTAAGAGATACTTTATAAATGGATCTAGATACAGATACATCGTCTAAAAGGTTATCTTGATACAGATACAATTTTTTTAAATGTATCTAGATACTTTAACAACTCTGGATATTTTTATTTAATTTTTTTACACATGGTTTTTAATGTGGTTTTAATATTAATTTTTCAAATATGGCTGCAGAGAATTATATACGAGTAATTAATGATATTCCCCAATTAAAATTAATAACTGAAGAAAGGACATTAGTATTGTATCTGCTATTTTTATATTAAAGAAGAAAATAAAGCTATCAAAATTATTACAAGCTTGTTAAAAAACAACAATAATAATATGTATATATATAAATGTAAATATTTTTGACAATTAATATTTTATTTTTTATCATTAAAATATAATATCTATTCTTCAACCACAGTACCTTTTTGAAGGTTGCCCATTGGCCACCCCAAACAATATATACCTATATTTATAATTCACTTTAGATTTATTTGGCATAACTGACCAAGTGTTAATCATAGCTATATATATGATAAACAACCTATTCGAATCTTACCTAAATCAATTCACCCCCCCCCCCCAAACAATATTTCCTTTTTATGCTTTCGGATTTTTTTGCATTCCTCAAGAAAGGACCATACATAATAAGCTATTTTTATTCGTAATTCACTACAGATTATTGAGCATAGCTAATAAATGGGCGATACATAATACACTATTTATATTAATATAATTTTTTTATTTTCTTAAATTTTTTCTGCTTTATTTCTCCTAAAAATGTAGCAACTGAAATTACCATGGCAATACATAAATGATAACACATTTTAAATTTACATCGTCTTAAAAATCTATTATAAACTACCTTTTTTTAAACTCTGATTTTCCACGATTTGGGACTTCTCACTGTTGTATCTGTCAATTTGTAATTGACATTTATGGACGTTTATAAATATAGTTAATAATTGCTTTGTCTATAAAATTTTCAAAATTGTGTTCTTCTTGGTTTACAAAATGTTTATAACTTTATTCTCGAATTTGTAAGAAGACATCTTTTTTATTAAGGGCTTATGATTGTTGTGACAGGGTTTATGCTAATTTTATATTATGCTATTTGATAAATTTGATTTTAATTTTTATGTTGCTTTATTTATAATTTCGGAGTCTGTTATTAATTTTTTATATTTCGTGCAATGTGTATACTATGCAAATGTTTATGAAGGATCATACTAAATAATATTACTTGTTAGATAAAATTAACATGTTCGGTTTGTATATAAATTGAATTTAATTTTGGAAAATCTTGTGTAATCGACTCAATCTCAAATACTACAACTTTGAAAAATAATAATTTATAGGACAGATAAAGAGGGGTATTACAGGAGATATATATATGACAGGGGCTTTGCTAACCTTTACAATCTCAGAGAGGTCAGCTAAAAAATATTTATGGGGGACGAAGCCCCCTTATCCCCTAATTTGCGTAATTTTAGATAGCTTTTCCACGGCCTTCTGTCATGTTTTGTATTAATATATTATACTTTTTAAAATTTGCTAACTCTAAACAATTATTCTGAACAAATTTTCTTATTTATTATATTATGCATACAAAATTAAGCTACATATAAATAATTAAAAATAATATTTTTTAATACAAACAGCATTAAATATTTTTTGCTGATATCAAAAATTTTGATCTAAAGAATTACAAATGATAAAAAAGGTTAATTAATTCATACATTTGCCTCAATTGATAATGGTTTTTAAAAACGACATAATATTATATAATTTTTAGCAATTTACATTGGAGAAAGGTCATGAAACTAATATAACTCTCTGTTACCAATTTAGACAATGTTTTATAGAATGGACTGATAAGGAAAAATATAGGCCTTTACAAATCAACAATTCCTGAAGAAGAGAATATAAACGACCAATCCAAATCATAAAACTATATGGTGGTTAGAGCTTCCTCTTAAATGACATGATGGAAGTTAGATAAGTTATCAAGAAATATATTGTGAGATATTAAATTTCTAAAAGATCATCTTCCATTTTTAATGATATATAAACGACTACACATTTGACCATTAATGCTTATCTATAATATGCAATCATATGCTCTCAGCTATAGTAATAATCTTAAATTACATAGCCACACAAATAATTGATACTGGTTAATTTGCACTCATAGCCATGACACTCAAATGGTAACCCATATAAGAATTTATTATGTTAGATAAATTGATAAAATAAAAACACTAAAATTAGAAGAAATTGTGCAATATATTGAAGTCTACGGCAAGGGTGCTATATTAGAAATAAATTTTATAACTATAAAATAAGAACCAGAGTGACATTATGACAGCTGTCGCACCACCTCTAGTTGGTATATTATATCTTAAAATAATAGTAGTTGTAATAATATCAAAAATATATTTAAAAATTTAATTCAAAACTGTTTTTCAAAGAAGAAAAAAATAGCTTGCCTAAAAACGCATAAAAAAGAGAAGAAAAGATATCTAATTTATTACATCGATTGTGAGATGAATAATATAAGGCGTTTATTTTTAATAATATTTTTAAATAGATAGATGGCGTTAAAGAATCAAATGCAAATTGTTGCTTATATTTATTATCAAAAGTATTTAGTAGTAAATTTATTAAAATATTAGCTGTAATATATTAAATAAATATACGTCTGTAAAAGTGGCATTTTATCTAATATTTTATAACCAATTATATATAATAGAGGATTATAAACTATATGGCTACTTACTTTTTATAAAGAAATCTTTTAAACTGACCTAGAAAATATTTTTAGGAAGGTGGCATGGTATTTAAATTTAAAAATAAATAATAGAGTTGATTATTGATTTTGAAGTCAGGTAATTACAATATTAAATTTGTTAATTTTCAATTAATAAATGCCTATATTTATTTAATTAGAATTATATAATAATTTAAATATTATACGTCAAAGATTTAACTGTTAGTGCTAAATATATATTTAGTTAAATATTTATATTATATTTTTAACACAAAATTTTATTGCAAGCAAACATAGTTAAAATATAATTTATATGTATTAATCTACTCTAATCTATTAATAAAAATAGTATTCATTTAATAAAAATTTAGATAGTCATATTAATTTTTAAATAATAAAAAATATATATATAAATTTTGAAAAGAATTAAGCATATTATAAATGAAAAAAGAAAAATTGAGTAAAATCATAGATTTTTTTACTGTGATTAAATAAAATTATTAAAAAACGGAAGATTAAAATATATATAAAAATGTACAAGAAAGTTAGGTTTAATCAAATTAAACTGGGATAGCTACTACATACGCTAGATTCAAAATAGTTCAATTTTTTTTTTTAAAGTTATGTATATTTTTAAAATTTTATAAATGGATTAAATTATTATGTACATAAATGGGTAATATTTTACATAAGTAAATGGATTAAAATACAAAACAAGCGATAATAATACCTACCATCAAATTAATCCGTATGGCGAGTAAACCGGTTTTCAAGAAACCAATATTTATTTTTCCTACAGCCATACATCTAGTGGCCTATGATACTACAACCAATCAACTATTGAGTGCGCGAACTGCACGATCATTACTACCAAAGACGCTATGATCGACTGGAAGTTAAGATAAAGTTCGAAAACAACAATGTGATAGTTATCGTTAAGAATAATTATTAGAGCAATTTGGAGAAGAATATATTTGAAAGTTTATTTGTATTTTTGTAGACATTTATTAGAATTGTATATATATATTTATGCACAAAAATATTATATTACAGCAGCCATATTTCTAAAGAAAGGAGGCGTGTTGTATCATCTGTCAGTTGCAAATGACATAATATGGACCTTGATATACAATATATTCGATGAAACGAAATTTTTAGAAGCTGCTATTATATGACAGTAGTAAATATTTGAAATCATTTTAAGGGGAAATCGTCTGCTTTTTTTAGGAAACGATAAAATATTTGACAAGAAACTTTATACAAAAAAAAACTAACAACAATCATCAGCAGGTTTCTATTTTATTCCTTATTATTTATTTCCGCTTTTAGAATTTTTATTTATCACAAAGTAACCAAAAATATATACGATCAACTAACATTAAAATAAAAGTAGATTATATATAATAACCAATGAAAATTTTTAGATAAATGGGTTGACAAATGAATAAATTTATAAAAAAAAAACAATTTTTTGATAAATAACGGTCTATTGCAGCCTTCTTGATGTGACTGCCATTTACTAAATGCGCTATAAAAATATATTAAAATCCATTTTTTAAATATCGTGTAATAAATGTTGATTCTGGATATTCTAATCGCTAAAAAATATGATTATCAATATAAAGTTTCAAAAACAAATTATTTGAATATCAATTGAAAAACATGATTTATAAGATAGGATTTCATAGATTTCATGTTAAAAAGAGAGTTTTATTTATCTATCGTACAATAAAACTGTTTAAATAAGAAAGTCGGCCTCCTGCCAACTCACAGTAAGTGCTAGAAAAATTAAAGGCTTCCAATCGAGAATATCACTTATACCCATTTCATTTATAGAGCTCACAACCACTCATGATCCTGCTATTACTTTGCAGTCTTCATGAGCTTCATTGATACCCGTTTCAGATATTCTTCATGATAACTCTATATATAGTGCAAGCCCTTATTCCAATGCTGTAGAGTTGATTCTAATTTCTCTCAAGTCTCACATCTTTTTACGAATACCCAAAGATGATAAATTCCAATTATCGTGATATTAATCAAAGAATTTAACATCTTTGCTTAATAATTATGCACCTTACAAAACCCCTGACTTTTATAGTAAAAAAATATCACTTTTTCAACAATGTGTTGCATCCGAGAATGCCATTCCTTTAGATCGATGACCCAAAATTTTCAAAAATGGCGAAAATTGCAATAATAAGGAAACTCATAATGCTTATAAAACGAGAGCAAACTTATATCTACAAGATAACTTAAATATTTGATCTACAATACGCCTTACCATAGACAAGGATAATCTAGCTTCTTACGACAATAATACATTTTTGGCCCTAAAACACCAATCGAATAACATAGATATCGTAATCCAGTTTATTTTGTACCTAGTTGTATTACCACATTTACTACGACCGATGTTAGGAGAGCAATCCTATTTTACACGGTTCTCCACCTGGAATTGACATTTAGGATTTGACGATTCCTGCTATATTAAACAAACAGACATCTTTTCACAAATGACTCAGCTCATCATCCGTATGCATTTAATAGGCATTCCCTAAGATATTTCGAAGATTATAAATGTGGCAAGCCTATAGCCATTTACAAACCTATTAAAAACAGATCTATGGTCATTTGCATCCCCGGGCGTCGATAACCCGGATAATTAGTAATGCGTCGGATGCAATTTTCAATATCACACAATATATCCAGTCAATTAGCAATTCACGATAAAGGCAGATGGATGCAAATCAGGTCTTCACATGGTCCGAATGTTAGATACCAGTCCCTCTAATGATATCCTTGTCTAAATCGATTTCGCCAATTAATACATTAAAACTCGATTAATTCTAGAAATGTGTGCTCACTTTCATTATATTGAATTTTACCAGTTCCTTCAAGACTGCTATTCCAGACCAACACACCTGGTATTTAGAGATAAACTAATTCCGTCATCAGTGTATCCAACAAGGTGACCCATATGGATAAATCCTCTTTCATCTTGGAATAGATAAAATGATAGGAGGCATTAAAACTTTCAATGCCAGCTTAATTTACACCTTTTGTAAATTGATAATTCTAAATAATGAATACTTGGAACGAATCATCCCTCGAATATTTATTTACATAAATACAAATATTATATCGTATATTATCATTATTGTCTTTTCTCATACTACTATTATCGAAAATTTTGATTAATAAAGCCACAGGGATACCAAAGCCATAAAGGCCGAGATATCCGGTTATATCCACATTTCCCTATAAAGGGGAAATGTTCAAAGGATATAACTGAATCGATATAAAGAAATTGTTATAGTGTGTTATATAGGTTTTGTAGTAAAATTATACTACTTGATATGTTAATGGTCTTGTATATTAATAATATATATTTATGATCTTTCTCTTTGAATAATAATAAATTGATAATTTAATAAAAAAATAATTTACATGTTGCGGCAACTAATTATCAAATTATAAACATTCAAATTTTAATTTTATATAAGAAGCTAATTAAATTTCAAATTTATATTTTAAAATTTGCATCTTCAAATATAAAAACTACCCTACATACTCTTACATAATAATCCTTATAAGGATTTCCAGTTAAATATCAAAATATTATAAAATCTCATATAAATCACCAAGAATATTCTTGGAAAAATTATAATTTTGTCAAAATCTATTAGAAAAGGAAAATATAGGTATATGTAGGTTATATTTGAAAAATAATATATACAGAATTATATAGTTTTACTTTCTACATAAAAATAAAGCTTATAAATTATATTATTTTAGTTTCAAGTGTTAGGGTCATTTGGATATCCTTATTTGAAAATTCTTCTTGATCAATAATTGAATAAAATCTAGAAAATCATTACTGCTATTTGTAATGGCTTTAAATTTTCACCTGAAATTGATCTATTTTTTTTAATTTTTAAGATGCTAAATGAAGATAATAATGCATCAAAATGAATTGTTTAAATTGTGTTTTCCTTGAATCTCAAGGAAGGGATTCCAGAAGCTTAACCTAACGTCTAGAGTTTTCTTTAACCTTTTATTAGACAGTTTATTCCTAATATTAATATTGTTATATATGGTGGTCAGGGAATAGATGTGTTCGAAATATATTTTATCTTCAACTTTATTGTTGTTGTTAATGTATGATCACATTTTTTATTTTTCAATCATATTTGATATATAATCACATTCTTTATTATTTTTTCTTTAACTAAATATATATATAAAACTTTGTTTGATTCAAAGTGCAGGTCTTGCTAAATTCTGTCTTCAGATTACTCTCAACATTTCATTGAAAGTATCCGTCTCGTTGTCGTTCTCGCATATCATTACCATTATTTATTATGAAGATTCCCAGTAAGCGAATAAAATAAGAATGTTCCAATATAGAATATATCGTACAGAATTATTCATAACGTTGAAAGAATGATATATCACAATTGATTATTATGTTTTATATTATAGATTAAACTTATTCTATAAATTATATTTTTTATTTTTTTAATACTTAATAGTTTTTATTACATGTTATTAGAATGTACTACTTATTATGTGTTTTACTAAATATTTTAATTGTTTAATAATATTTTAGTTACTCCGTAAGATAATAAATCAAAAATAAATTGTTTAACAAAATATATAAGAAATATCATATTGCTTGCGAAGAAAAGAAGTTTTGCTTTAGACGCTGTATGTTATATCAAAATTATTTCCTCGAAAACAAATTTTATTTTATTAAAATAAAAATATGGGATAGTGTTTTTAAACGGCTCGTTTTGAGCGGATTTTTAAAACAACTAACTCAATATTTTATCCAGAAAAATATTACAAACAAGATGCCATAGATGGAACAAAGGTATAGGCATAAATTATTCGAGGTTTAATCAATATTTTTCTGGCTAAAATATTGATTTAGCCATTTACAACAACACTAGGATAGTAATAGATTTTAATTTAAAAAAAGAGAGATGCACTATATCTTCTCTATTATATATTTTTAAATGTAGCTATTTACCATCTTCGCACTATTTTTAACAACAACCTTATTTTATTAAAATCATATGTTTTTTCCCTAGCGATTGTAACTTCGGGTTGTTGCATGTGAACATCATGGCTTTTGCACTGAAAAATGTAGTTTTTAAACCGACTTTATATAATAAACACAAATTCTTATACCAACATATTAAAACAGTAAAAATAATATTTTAAAAATATACATTTAGTTTAATTTAGGATTCTACCACATTTGCAAAAGTCCCAAAATCTAAAAAACATGTAATTTTTAAGTGATTTTAAATTTATAATATGTATCATAAAGTTGTATTATATTGCTGGAATATGTGGGGCTGGTGTTATAGGTTTAATAACCTCCCTAGAATATTCAGTCAAAGCTATGACAAAACTACATTTACATCCAGCAAAGTATCCTTGGAGCCATAATGGGTTTTTTGATTCTTTGGACATGTCAAGGTATGTACTATTTTTATATTAATAATTAGAATTAAATATTTTCCAAAATGTGACTGCTCTAGAAATTGATTATAGTTAGTAAGCCCATCTTAAAAATTTGGCAATTTTATGGTGATGTTTTGAAAATAATTGCTGATAATTTTATATTTAAAAGATGTAATTAATTAAATTAATATTCATAAAATTATGAATTGCATATTTATCACAAATATTGTTGCATTAAATTCAAATATCTAAGATTTGGAAGTAATTAATTCTGAAAAACATAAATTTAAAAAAAACAATAGTTACTGAAGTTTCCTTAACTGAGATTTGTAGTAAATGAATTACAATAAATTCATTATTTTATTTTTCTTAATTTCTCTATTATTTTGTGTATTCAAATTGACTAAATAATGCAAAATAATAAACTAATAAATAGTAGTATTTTTTTATATTTAAATTTTGATCGGAATATATAATATTCAGACTAATTTAAACTAAAAATATAAAAATGGATGTGAAACTCCATTCTTCAAGAAACATGAAATTATTTTAAAATGATAATTTAATTTTATTTATTTAATATAGTTAAATTAAAAAGGTGAAAAATTACTTATATATACATGGGAAAAGAATTAACATACTTTAAAACATTGGAAGTGTGAATGAAACCAAAAGGTCTAATTATTATTATGTTTAATAGAATTACTTGAATTGGGATTTAATGAAAAATCTCTTGGAGTTCTTAACAAATCATTAAAGGATTTATTGGATTTTTTTTAATCATCTCAAGATGAATGTACCTTAAATTTGGTTCTACTATTTCAATAGTGAAATATCCAATCATTTGATTAACACTGACATATATCTTCTCATAAATCTTTAATATATAGTTTTACCAAATAAACCACACAAATAATTCTAGGCTTCAAAAGTTAAATATTTTAAATTGTCGATGTAATTTTACTACCTTTTAAAAAAGATTATTTCCCCAACCTTTAAAAGACTGTCCCCAAAATTACTCGATAATAAAAATAACACAAGTGGTTCTTACAAGATATTCTTTATTAGATATTCTTTATTGTTTTCTTTTCCAATTTCACACAAAAAAAAAACTAAAAAAAAATAATAATTATCTTATACAATTCTTTTTTTCGCGCATTATATACACATTTTTTTTTATAAATAAATAAATAATAATTTTTACAAAAAAAAACAATTTACGCTATTTCTTTTATTTATTTTTTATAATAACAACACAATAATAAATATTACTTTTTCCTTTTTTTAAAATATTTTCTTCTCCCCCATCATGACATGCCATCCCCAGGGAGCTACGCTCCCAGTAACTCATCCCATTCTCCGGCTGACAAGTCAATGACCAGCCAGCTATAGTTGCTATCATTATCAACATTGGTATGATTATTCATAACGTTCCAGGGCTCCACCAAGGCGATTGGTGTCGTCATCCCATTATTCTCCACTACTCCATTTTCAGGCGTTCTTCGTGTTACTCTTACCGGCAAAGAGGTATGGATTGACACCTCCCGACTTCTGCTCCTTTCACGCTCCGTCCGACCCGGGGACTCCGGCGCCGGGCGCCTATTTGTCGTTCGCTCGTCATTCCATCTCGGGCACTGATTTCGTACATGATCAGTGGCCCGACAGATATAGCAAACCCGCGGTCTCCTCCATGGTCTCAACCCTTGCCGTTGGGGCTCCGGAAGCTCAGGGTTCATGTCACGATAGTTGTTTGTGGCAACACGGACGGGGTCGTTCCTATAACTTCGGAGAATATCATTGTCCTGTGGTACTGGCGGTAGAACCTGGATAATGGGATGACGACACCAATCGCCTTGGTGGAGCCCTGGAACGTTATGAATAATCATACCAATGTTGATAATGATAGCAACGATAGCTGGCCGGTCATTGACTTGTCAGCCGGAGAATGGGATGAGTTACTGGGAGCGTAGCTCCCTGGGGATGGCATGTCATGATGGGGGAGAAGAAAATATTTAAAAAAAAGGAAAAAGTAATATTTATTATTGTGTTGTTATTATAAAAAATAAATAAAAGAAATAGCGTAAATTGTTTTTTTTTTGTAAAAATTATTATTTATTTATTTATAAAAAAAAATGTGTATATAATGCGCGAAAAAAAGAATTGTATAAGATAATTATTATTTTTTTTTAGTTTTTTTTTGTGTGAAATTGGAAAAGAAAACAATAAAGAATATCTTGTAAGAACCACTTGTGTTATTTTTATTATCGAGTAATTTTGGGGACAGTCTTTTAAAGGTTGGGGAAATAATCTTTTTTAAAATTTATCTTGCATTAGTCAACCTTCCATTAACGAATCGTACCAACGTAATTTCGATTTTACTTTTTAAATTTTCAATCCTATCAAACTCCATCAATTATTTTTATAATTTGTTCCTTTTGCTTTTACCCACATCCATTCCACTAATTTTTTTTTATAATAAATTTTTCTTTAAATATGTTCCATTACCAGGTATCACGCCAAAAAAAAATTTTTTTTTTTTAACTTAACTTTTTTTTTTATTTGGAACTCTCAATACGACCTACGAAGGCAATCACCCACCTTTCCCCACCACATCCCGGTTTGACCTTAATCTTTCGGACTCTACTCTTTTTCGTATTTGTTCCACATGTCTAACTCCTTCCCTTCCGTCGCCAAATTTGACTCGCACCAATTTATGTCCAATGTTTTCTACTACAACCCCGGGCTCCCATTTTCTGGTACCTCCAAAAATTCTAGCCCAAATGGCCTGACCAACCACAATTTCACATTGATTCTCCATTGAACTCACACTTTGAGTCGGTTTGGGTCTTGAGAAATCCAACTGAATACGAGTTCTATGGCCCAAGAACTTTTCCGCCTGGGACAATTCCTCTCCCTTTCGACTATTGTTACAATATGCTACCGCTATCCAAATCTCCCCACCCCCATATTTTGACTTTCTCAACCAACCCTTGACCACCGCCACCATCCTTTCCGCCTGTCCGTTGGACGATGGGCGGTAAGGAGGCGCCAAAATGTGTCTCGTCCCAGTTTCAGTACAAAATTCTTTAAACTGTTTACTTATGAAAGCGGGTCCTCCATCCGACACGACCACTTCTGCTACTCCAAACTTGGCCCAAAGATCTTTCAATGTCTTAACTACTACTTGGGTCGTTAACCCCCTTACCTCGTCATATTCCGCCCATTTCGAGTAAACGTCCACAACCAGTAGATATATCTTGCCCCCAAAGTCAAAAAAATCCAAATGCACCCTTTGCCAGGGCTGAGTAGTCCTTGGCCACACACTGTTTCTGTCTTTACGTGGCATATTGGACCATAAATTACACATTTCGCAACCTCTGCTCATGTCTTCGATTTCTTTATTCATACCAGGCCACCACACGTACTCACGGCCCCATTGTTTCATCCGTTCAATACCCTGATGTCCTGCATGGATCATGGCCAATACTGGGCCCCTTAATTTCATCGGTATCACTCCTCTGTTTCCTCGCACTAGACATTCATCCACAATAGCTAGCTCTTTCTCTATACACTTAAAAAGTTTATCTCCCTCTCTCCAAGGTCTCCGGCCCATAACGTTTCCTTTAATTCTTATCAATTCTCGATCCTTCAAATTGGCCTTCTTTAGCTCATCCCATGTCACTGGCCCTCCTTTAGATATTCCCACTATAACACGAATCAACCCTTCTTCCTCTCTCTCTCCTATTCCTCTCAGTTTCACTTCTTCCAAATCCTCTCCAGCCCCACATCTGGATAGAATATCAGGTAAATATTTTTCTTTTCCCCGCCTATATTTCACTTGGACATCAAAACTGCCTACCAGCAATAGCCATCGCTGCAACCTAGGCGACAACATGAGCTCCTTGTTGTCCTTCCTGAAAAGATGCACCAGGGGCTTGTGATCCGTATATATGACGAATCTACGTCCAATTAAGTATTCCCGACATTTAGTCAACCCAAATATAACCGCTAGCGCGTCTTGTTCAATCACTGAATATCTTGTCTCGGCCGCCCTAAAGATTCTTGAGAAAAACAAATTAGGTCTCTCCAACTCGTCTATACAATGTAATAGCGCTCCACCCACACCCCTAATCGAAGCGTCCACGGCCAATATCACTTCCTGGTCGTTGTTAAAACACACTAGAACGGGTTTTCTTCCAATCTTTAATTTCAACTCCTCAAAAGCCTCCTCCTGTTCAATCCTCCATTCAAATCTTTCTCCTTTCTTTAACAATTTATACAATGGCGCCGCTATTTGCGCAAAATTTTCCACAAAACGGTGATAATAATTCACCATTCCCAAGAAAGCTTGTATCTCAACCTTATTATTAGGCTTCACCATACTTGTTATATTTGCCATATTTTTGTCCAAAGGTCTGACCTCTTTCCCATTGATTTTATGACCCAAATATACGATCTCTGATACTCCCAGCACACTTTTCTCAACGCTTGCCCGCAATCCTTTATCCTTGATTCTTTTGAACACCTCCTCCAATCTACGTTCGTGTTGCTCGGGAGTCTCTCCCATCACCAATACGTCATCCATGTAATAAAATACTCCCTCGAGTCCTTGAAAGACTGCCGCCATCGTTCGCTGAAAAATCGGAGCCGACACGCTAAGTCCAAACGGTAATCTACAGAAAGCATATAATCCCTTCGGAGTCGTGATCGTTAATAGCTTTTGTACCTCTGGTTTCACCTTCAATTGTAAATAAGCGTTCGAAAAGTCGACCTTTGAAAAATATGTGCTACCCTTCAAATTAGCTAAGATTTCTTCAATCCGAGGCAACGGATATTTGACCTCCACCACCCACGGATTTAGCGTAACCCGAAAATCGGCGCATAAACGAAGCTTTCCATTGGCCTTCTTCACTGGTACTAGCGGTGTCGCCCATTCGCTATATTCCACGGGACAGACAATGCCCTTCTGTACCCATTGTTCTAACTCCTTGTCTACCTCATTTCGCCACTCGAACGGTATTCGTCGTAGTGCACAAAACTTGGGTACAAATCCCTCCTTTAAATTGATATCCACTTCATAATCTCTGAGACAACCCAACTTTTCTTCAAAGATCTCTTTATAATTATTGACTAATTTCCGCACTCCCTCTTCTACTTTGATCATACCTAATTCTATTTCTTTACTTTGAAACTCCCTTTCTCCTCATCGTCTTGCATCTTTTTCCCCTACCTCCATTTCTTGGCCATGGGTGCCCTCGGTATTTCCTTGTTTGAAATTTTCACTTTCTTTAGTTCCTTCTCTTGGCAATGTTATTTTCTCAGGTGACAATTCTTCCAACTTCCTTTCAAAATTTCCTGGACCCTGAATTTCTTTCTCCTCTCCAGTGTCATTTCTTCCTTCCTTTCCTCCAACATCACGACAAACTCTTAAATTTCCCCCGATATCTCCCTTATAATTCCCCCCGATTTCTCCCCTATAATTTCCCCCAATATCTCTTCTATCATCTCTAAAACCTCCATCTACTTCCCCTCTCCTTTCCCCCTCCAAAAAGGTTTCAATTCCTGGCAAATTTTCTCCATACCAATAACTAATATCTCTATTTTCCTCACCTCTTGTAATAGGTACAAATATACCATACCATGCGAATACCCCCCAAAGATTACAATCTGGACCCATCCGTGTGATCCAATCCCATCCCAACACTGACTCTATTTTTCGATCTACTATCCATTAGTCCAACATCTCTACTCTATTTTCTTTCTAATATAACCTTTAATTCCACCCTGCCCATTACTGCTACTTCTGATCCATCCAACTGACGGATCTTGATGTCCTCCCGTTTAATTATTCCTTCAGACCAAATACTTAGATACCTCTCATAGGCCATCACGGAGATGGCCGCTCCGGTATCAAATAACATGGCTACCATACTTCCATTTAAATTTATCCAAACTCTAGGACAAGGATCATGTACCCTTTCTTCTTGTATCATATTTATGCCTTTTGATTTTCCCCTTTCTTTATAATCCGACCCTTCCACTTTCTTAATTCCCTGCCTCCTGACCCTCTGAGCAAGCTCTTTGCTATCATATAGTCACAAATACTCACAATCTTTCGCAACATGTTTATTTTGTTCTTAATTTACAATCTCATAAGGTTTTACTATCTCCTTATCTCTCTCATTTTCAATAATCCCTACATTTGGAGCATTTTGTCCCCCGTCCCTCTGAGGAAAACCTCCTCTAGTATTAAAATTGCTCACATTGCAATCCTCTTTACTGTGCCCGTAACGCCCACAGCCTGCACATCGCAATTTATCTTGTTTCCTTGGACAATACGGAGATATATGTCCATATTTCCCACATTCAAAACATTTGCTTTCCTGACAATCTCTTACCATATGGTCTCTTTTTCCACAATTATAACAACTAAAATTCTCTTTTCCTCGGAAATTAAAACTTGGTCTCATTTCCACTCGCCTTCCTTGTGAATTCTCTCTTGATCCACTATATGGCCCTCCTAACAGATTGTTATACCCCGGTCTTTTATAATTACCCCCTCTTTCCGTGTTATTAATTTCCTCATTCCTACTAAACTCTCCTATACTGCTATCAGTCTATCCCTTGATCAATTCCTGAACTGGTAACCAGGTTACCTTTCCCATCACATCTTCTTCCCCATTATGCCCTTCAATGGTTAATGTTTGACCTCTAATTCTTACATTTCTACTACGCTTAATCCTTCTTCCAAAGAAAAAACTGCAAACCCATATGGCTAAAATGATTAGAGCCCCCAGAACGTTATATTGGATCTCCCAGTATTTTATGAATTTTAAACTTTTCATTATTATTTATAAGAAATTAACTATAACTTTTAAAATAAAAATCTTTATTATCTGTAACGTTAAGAGGTATGAAACAATTAAAACGGTAAAAATTCCAATAAAACACATATACACATATATATATTGAATAAATAAAGTTTAAGCGCTTAATCGTATATATACTTATTTTATTCTTATAAACCCACAAAGCTACAAAGTTTCTTATATTAATCACTAAGCCCCCCCCCCCCCCAAAAAAAAAAAATTAAACCACAGCACAAAGTATTTTTATATATCCCACCAAGTCACTAAGAAATTTTTTTTTTATATATCCCACAAAGTTTTTTATCTATAACCCAGGTTCGAATAGCTATAACGGCACCAGATTATTTCCCCAACCTTTAAAAGACTGTCCCCAAAATTACTCGATAATAAAAATAACACAAGTGGTTCTTACAAGATATTCTTTATTGTTTTCTTTTCCAATTTCACACAAAAAAAAAACAATTCTTTTTTTCTCACATTATATACACATTTTTTTTTTATAAATAAATAAATAATAATTTTTACAAAAAAAAAACAATTTACGCTATTTCTTTTATTTATTTTTTATAATAACAACACAACACAATAATAAATATTACTTTTTCCTTTTTTTTAAATATTTTCTTCTACCCCATCATGACACTACCAGTGGACAACATTAATATCCAACCAATCACGACGATCTTTTGCAGGATCTAGAATAAGAATGTTACTTATTAATTTCGATGTGTTCTTGATTTTTGCAAAAAGGAGATGTGCCCTGGATAGAAGTACTTCCAATGCGAATTTATTTCAGTTTACTATGCTCTTAGAATTTAAGCAAGATTTCCTAGCTAGAAGTACCCCCAATGTGAACATCTTTTTTATTCGGTTTACTATGCTCTTAGAATTTAAGCAAAGTGCTCCCAATATGATTATATTTTTTTTTTGGTTTACTATGCTCTTAAAATTTAAGAAAGATTATTATTATTTATTTATCTATAAATAAATTTTATTTGGCGACAAAAAGTTATACTCAAATAAATGATTAATTTTAGGGTTCATACCCAAAAAAATAAATAAATGGAATTAAAAAAATTTTATAGACAAGAAATTTTTCTTTCCTATTTTGCAAACAGCTGAGATGAATTTACAGCGCATTTGTGTTTTTTTTTTTTGTTTCTTATAAAAAAAAGAAAATATTCTTTTGTTTAAAATTTAATGTGGACTAATTACAATGGAAATTTTTTATTTTTATAGTTTATCATTATCGATATCAAATATTAGGTTATAAAAATACGAGGCCCGGCCAGGATATTTTTTAAAAAAAAAATAAATACACCCGACTCAGGTATATTTAAAACCCGGGCTGGGCTTAGGACCGGGCTAACAAGTCTCCGATATATATATCTTTTTCTATTGGGAATTGGTGATGAGCCGCTAATTAGCGCTAACCTTGGAATGCAGGGTTGAGCGATTATTTAGCCCCAAGATCATATTTACTGGTCTCCGCCCAAGACTCGGGGTATGAAGATATAGAAAACTATTCTTTTTATAATTAAAAATGTACAATTAACTTATTCTATACAGGTCTCATTATGATATACAATTTTGTCTTAATCCTTGAATTCCGAGTTAGCGGTAGCGCGCCATTTTTTTTTTGAAAATTAGCGATGACGTCACCCTTTTTTTTGAATAGCGGTAAGCACGTCACTTTTGAAAGTAGCGTATAAACACCGATTTTTTGGGCCCTCCCTTTTCATTTATTTAACGATATTTTGTTTTTTTTTTCCATCCCCCATTAGCGTGAGGCGTGGTTATCAAGTGTACAAACAAGTTTGCGCGGCTTGCCACAGCATGAAATTCCGATCCTACCGACAAATGGTTGACGCTTTCATGACTATCGACGAGGCTAAAGCCGAAGCGGCGGAAGTAAACAAAAAAAAATGGTCGACTTTTTTTTAAAAAAAAGAAATGGAAATAAATATAATTAAGAGAGAGAAGAAACGTAGAAGAGAAAAAAAAATATAAATTTATTCGTTATACTCTCGTACAGATTCAGGTGACGGATGGGCCGGACGATAAGGGCGAAATGTTTAAACGACCCGGTAAGCTGACCGACACCTTCCCGGATCCTTACCCCAACGAACAAGCTGCGCGGGCCGCTAACAACGGAGCGGCGCCTCCCGATCTCTCCCTTATAGTCAGAGCGCGAGAGGGAAACGAGGTTTAACGCCATCGAACTCTTCATTTTATTATTGTTATTAAATCAGGTCCCTGGTTTAATGGCCATGTTTGGCTTCACATATTAATTAATAAAATAATATTTTTTTTGTTATAGCTGGACTAATTGATTTATTTCATTTCTTGTTTGGGTTTCTTGCGAAAAAAAAAAATCTATTCAGTTTTCTTGGAGTCTTAACCGGTTTCATTATCAGATTCTGAATTATTTAGATTGCTTTTATAAAAGAATTCCCAGTGATTATTAGGGTCCTCATTTTATCTGATACCGAAAATGAATTGACACGATAAGTTGAAATATTGTGATTGAAATAAATAATTTAGACGCCGCAAATAAGAATGATTTTATTTATTATCTTGTAAAATATCCAAAGGATTACATATACGCAATTCTAACGGGCTACGAAGAGATTCCGCCCGCCGGGGTGCCCATCACTGAAACGCAACACTATAACCCTTACTTTCCCGGTGGCGCTATCAGTATGGCCCAAGCCTTGTACGACGATATCTTCGAATACGAAGACGGTAATTACAGATAAACGGATGGCATATTTTAAAAAGAAAATTGATAAGGATATAAGTTGGGATCATGTGACCCCCCCCTTCTCCTACTCCATTTACGATGCGCTTAATCAGGGTGAATTAATATTAGATTGGAATTTAAAGAGGTTTTTTTAATTTTAGCAATCCAAACCTTATAAGAAAGCAAAGGCATGGGAAGAAATGAATTTTGAAAACAGATATGCGTTAAAATTTTTTTTATTTATACCGAATTCTCCCTGTCACGTCGATAAGGTACACCCGCCACTGTCAGTCAATTGGCCAAAGACGTCGTCACCTTTTTGAGGTGGTCATCCGAGCCCCACTTCGAAGAACGGAAGCGAAGACTCGTTAAGGTACAATATTCAAATTTCTTTATCGATTTCGATTTAATTTTGCGCGCCATTTTAGGTATGCCTTTTCTTCCCTGTCGTCATACTCGTCACGTACGTGATGTACAAGCAGAAAGCCGTGCTCTACAAGACCCAGAAATATATCTTCAAGCCTATTCCTAAGGACAAATTCGTTTAAAATGCCATGACATTCAAAAAAAATTAGCAAATAAATCTTTATAGATCCTCTCACCCCCCTATAATTGCCCACGTATTTAAATAAATTGAAGAAATAAATAGTGAATAGATTTAAAAAATATGAATTCATTTTTTTTTTATTTATTTAAAAAAGTATTTTTTTTTTGTAAACATTTTTTTCTTTATTCTTTTTCGTTATTATTCTTTCCTTTCACCCTTTTCTCCTTCAACAAACTAAACGGCTCATCATTTTAAAATAGTTAGATTTAGCAGGCCAAAATAATGGCATTTATTATTAAAATGGCGCCAAAATGCATTTATGACTCCCCCCCCCCCACTACCTACACATTATTTTTGAATACCATAGGTATTTCGGCGCTAATTTATTGTTACAAGAAATATAATTTATTATTGGTATCCCATAAGTAAAATTTGTTTAAATTTTTGTCTGCTGGTATTTTCTTTATTGAAGTTTCTAAAAATAAGAAAGCATCTCAGAATTCTAAATAGACAAATTTTGTGCCAATGGATAATCTAGATTCCATCTTTCGGAAAAATTTTTATGTTAGAAAGACTTTTTTGGTGCTTAAAGCAATTTGTTAGTAATCGCTTTTATTTTGCAATTTTTATTTTCTTCTTCTTTACAAAATCTACTCCTATCTTATTGAATTAATAATTGTTTTGCCGTGCCATATTTATATTATTGTTCGCTTTTCTTGTTGTTTTTTTATTTTAGAGGGATTTTTTTCCATGATTATCTTGTATTATAACGTAATATAATTTACATTTATATACGATCTTCAATAGCCAAAATTTATAACTTACTGACAATCCATAAAATACACCTAAATAATTTTCCAATCTTCTAACCATTAGAGGCCAAATTATTGATTTGCTAAATTATTACAATACCAAATCCCATCACATATAAAAAGAAAAATTGACTTTTAATTATACAAGTTTCTTACTGAACGAAACGGGGGAAATGATAATACTCCATGCATTTCAATCGTAATCCTTTTCATTATATTAAAGACTAAAATTTATATACCACTAAGCATTTTTAAATTTAAAATTGTCATAATATAACTCCTCTCGATGTTCATGTATTAATATTTCCGGAATGACATATTATTTTGGTTTTCGAAAATGATTATAATTAATTTTTTTTTCCTATCTCTCTTTTATATTATAATAACACGCACAAATTATAAGAATATTTTTTTTTATTTGCAATGATTGATCTAGTATATCCTTATATATAAATATATATTTGCCATAATATTCTTTTATAAAATTGATTTTTTTTTATAAAAATTGAAGGTTATACATTAATAAATATGAATGGATTTGGTTGGTCTTATTCTATTTAATCCGTGATATAAAGATCAGGATCGAGAAACTAGCGGGTAGGGGAGGCGAGTGAATTAGCGGATAATATTAGAATGAGAATGTATGTTATATTATAACGCTTGTAAATTTTAAAATGTGCCCTAGACTTGCTATGTGATAGTCTTATATCGTACCTATTTTTCGGGTTATGCCTTGTAATAGAATATTATTATTTGTAATTGCATTTAATTAAATAGTGGTTTATATAAATTTGAATAGTTAAGGAAAATAGTTTTTTTTATATATATATATAAAATTAAATTTTAAAATTTGAATATGAATACGACGAGATTATATGATGTAAATGTTAGTAGTATAAATATAGCGATAAAAAAATGTAATATCAAGAAATTTTTATAAATTTTAGTAGACTTTAATTTTTATTTTGCTTTTTAATTTTTGTTATTTTAATTTTTAATTTATTTAATTAGAATTAATATTGTTCAATAAAGTATTTAAATATGTTATTTGTATTCTCTAAATTCTCATTTCAACATGCTTGATCCGAGAAAAAATTTTGACCGACCATCCACAATGTTGCAAGGATTCGAATCCAATCCTAAATTTTATTTTAGAAACATGTCTGGTCCGGAGATTTAAAGAAAATTATTTGACTGAAAAAAGTAATAAACTAAAAATAATTAATCTCATTTTTGAGATTTTTCAAGTTACCTTTTAAAAATATGTAATATTCTATATTTATAAAACTTCTATACCTACATGATTGAAAGAAGAAATTCGTGATATTTCTCAAAACGATAAATAGATAAAGATAATTTCTTACTCTTAATTGGATTTCTTGAATGGGGGGAAGGGAGTGTAGATATAGATTTTTGAGGGGGTTTTTATCCATTGAATATCCTATCATGTAGACGCTGTGTAGTTCCAAGAGGTTAGAATATCAATTAGAAGGAATGAGATGGTGCATGACATATCCCCAGATAATGCCTTTTATCTCCATACCCAGATGTTAGAGACATGCCATTAGGACATCCTCGTTTAAAAGGCCTGATGGCTCCAAACTCTTGGGGAAATCAAATGTTTGCGATCAACCTATTAAGATTGTCATGCCACAGAAAGAGGCCGCTGATTTTAAGATAAAACAGTTTTATTACACGCAGCACAGTCAACAGAAAGAATAAGACAACCTTAACTATGATCGATAACAATACCGAACTCATGGTTAGTGAGTAACATTGCCCTTTTGCTACATTACATATATCCATTCATGCCATTATAATTTATCTTTGGGTTTCTAGGTAGTCGATGGATAGTAAGATCTGGAGACAGAGGGAGTTTTTCAAATGCAATGCACATTGAAACTAGGAAGCTTTTTTTGGCCAAATTTAGAAGTAGGGTGCTTAGATAAACGGAAATATAATTATTAAATAGAAATCCAAGATATAAGGAAACAAGCAATTGCTATAATGGAAGGGGGGAGGGTGTTGAAAATATAATCAAGTTGTTAACAAAAAAATTAAAAGATTTTAAATCCGATAATAGAATTTAAAAAACAAATCTCACTCTGGGGAATAATTTTTATATTCGATGAAGAAATAATATCTTGATTGCTGAGGTAAGATATATCGAATTTTTAATTTAAGGCCATGGTTAGAGCTGTGAAGCTTCATTCTAAGAACTGGAGTTGGCGTTCTATGAAAAATCTTTGATCCACAGGGGGTTATGGTTTGGAATTGGGAGTCAGAATATATAAGAAAAACTTCAGGTCCGTGAAGTTGGCAGAACGACTTGAGGTGCAATTGACAAAATTGATGTCATTATTTAGAGCTTTAATTGCACTTCTATCCGAACATCAGCAAAATGAACCGTTTGTGAGTTATGAGCAAAATAAGAAAATAGTGAAATTTTGATGCTGGCAGAACGACTTGAGGTGCAATTAACAAAAGTTACGCCATTATTTAGAGTCTTAATTGCACTTCTATCCAGACATCGGCAGAATAAACCGTTTGTGAGTTATGAGCAAAATAAGAAAGTGTTGGCACTTTGCCAAAAGATCCTTTTTTGAAACTTGGCAAGAATGTAGATTTGATTTACTCTTTTATATTCTCAAACACGGATATCCGTATCACTAATCGTAACCGAGCTATACCTATTTAAACGTGAAGTTGGCAGAACGACTTGAGGTGCAAATAACAAAAATTATGCCATTATTTAGAGCCTTAATTGCACCTAATTACACTTCTATCCGGACATCAGCAGAATAAACCGCTCGTGAGTTATGAGCAAAATAAGAAAGTGTTAGCACTTTGCCAAAACCGAAAATAAATTAGATTACCTTTTGAAACTTGGCAATTAATTAGTTTACAATTTGTGCTTTAATATTCCCAAAACAGGATATGCATATCATAACCGCAAGCGAATAATATTTATTTATCTGAGAAGAGTAAAGTAGGCGGAATTATTTATAAAAATTGAGGTGCAATTAGGGATACTTATGCCAATGTGTAGCCCCTTAATTGAACATCAAGAATCTTTAAACGGCATATCAGCAGAATTAACGGTAGTGAGTTATGAGCAAAATAATATTGTGTTGGCACTTTGCCAAAACCGAAAATAATTAAGAATAACTTTCAAAACTTGGCAATTATTTAGTACTCAATTTGTGCTTTAATATTCTCAAAACGGGATATCCGTATCATTAACCGTAACCGAGTTATATTCATTTATTTGAGAAGCGGAAATCTTTGTAAATGTGAGGTGCAATTAGCGATACATATGCCAATGTGTAGCGCTTTAATTGAACATTCGGAGTCTTTAAACGGCATATCAGCAGAATTAACGGCTAGTGAGTTATGAGCAAATTAATAAAGTCTTGACACTTTGCAAAAACTGAAAATAAATAAGAATAACTTACGAAACGAATCTTCTAATTTATAGTTATTACGTAAACTTATTACAACCCTTATTGCTTGTTCTTCAATTACTTACAGTGGCTTAGCTACGGGGGTGGTTTTCGGGTTTGGACCCCTCCCAGAGCAAATTTTTTTTTTGAGATTATACGTTCAAAAAAGTGATTTTATATGAATTATATTTTTTTGGTTTTGATGTTTGTGGAAGGATATTATATTACTATTGAAATTATTCTGGATAGTATTATTATTAAGTCATTGAGAATAATCTACTAAATTATAATAACATATTATTGATGCATTTTAAAAATATATTTATTATATATTATCGAAGATATGGTTATGATTTGTAAGATAAACCCAGCCGAAGGCCCGTTAAAAGGGGTCTGGGGGCGAAGCCCCCAGCTTTTATATGTATGGACCCCCTCTAAAGAAAATTCCTAGCTACGCCACTGATTACTTAGTTTACAATTTGTGCTTTAATATTCTCAAAACGGGATATCCGTATCACTAATAGAAACCGAGTTAAACCTCAAATTTTGAATTTAGAAATTAAGAATAGTTAAAATTTCTATCATTCATCTGTCCTCGGTTAGAAGTACTTTAATCAGTTTAGCAGCCAAAATTAAAATATTAATAGCTAAATAAAAAATGGCGTCACAACTAAGACAAAATCAAGATTAACGACATACATCTTTTGCCATTATTTTGTGATTACCTTAAATTTTTATAATTTGAAAATCTAGACAGCGACACACATCTTTTATTATTTATCTCTGATACCAGTAATATAAAATTTCAATGGGTGTTTGTACTAGTCGCTTTATTATTTAATTAGCCAAAAATTTCATAGGTAAGATATAATATATATATTTACATAATGCGAACAATGTAGATTATATTAATCACAATAATAAAGAATCATTTGTTATAATTGCGGTATATATATTTATTTAGTCAGACATGATGTCGTTTTAATTATAATTTATGTAAATTTAAGCGTTTAAGTTACGCTATTACTAAATATCACAGGCTATCTAAGATTATATAATTTTATTTATATGAATTTGTATTATGAGATATATAGCGTTTGAATTTCACTAAAGTGTTTTAGGTTTAAGCACATGATTGAATCCCTCGGGCTAGTTATTAGTGTTAGGCCCATCTACATGATACCTAAATTAAATATTGAAAAATATTAATGAATATAATTATAGTTTTTATACCTTTTCCATATAGTATGAGGAAATAATGCAGTTTCACTTAGCCACGTGGGGAATAGATTGTGAGTTTCAATAGAAGCATCTTAAATACTTTAGATTAAAATATACATTAAAAAAATTAACCTAAATTCTAAGAGCAGATATAGCAGTCGCGTCCTATTGCCGGAAGCACCAAAATTTTTGATAGTGAGAAAAAGTTGAATATATATCTCCCTTGATTTATCTCGATGAAGAAGCATATATAACTGGGATCATTACATTTTCATACATTATTTACAATGTAATAGAGCTGAACATATAATCTAGGAACTATACAGAAATTTCCGTCCATACATATTGTTGAAGCGGATGACATCAATTTTAGCGCTACCAAAAATCAATATACTATTATTCTCAGTTGGGAATATTTGAGATCTTGAGGTTGTTGTATAGATGGGGATCAAATTATATCATGAATTGAATTGGGCATGGAAGGCCTATATTTTTTTCAGGAGCCTATCAATATGATGACCCCCTAATTGATATAAATAGGGGAATTGCTTCGGGATAATTTTCAATGTAGAGTTTCTAAACATCTTATTTAAATACTTTTGGGATATATATTCATTCGCGTTTCAACTGGTTTTGAGAAAGAGTTTCTAAACATCTTATTTAAATACTTTTGGGATATATATTCATTCGCGTTTCAACTGGTTTTGAGAAATGGTTTTTTTTATAGACTATTTCGTTTTTAAGAGCTCAAAATAAATAACACTAGGGTGTGTTCGTGTATACCCTGATGAATTATAAGTGTGATCATATTTACATTTTGCAATACAGCCTGATTTCCTGAAACAGTAACGAATATATCCAACCTTTCATAATGAAATCTGTATGGCTTATTTTGATAAAAAAGGAAATTTTGCCTATTGGCATATTGGACCTTTAATAATATATATATATATATATATTTATATTAATATTTTAGATTGTTACCATAAATGTTTTCATTTATTCAAGCATAGCATTCAATAAAAGTATTTAATTATCGTCTACATTAAACAATACATTTATTGGGCTATATACAAATGGAGGTGTCAGCAGAAGAGGCCCTGACCCTATCTGAGAGTGAATTGCAAGGTGATGTAAATGGGATTGGCTATAAAAAGATTTAATTGCTTCCAAATAATTATTTAATTACATTTTAATGGAATAGGAGGTTGGACTAGGTATTGTTGCAGCTTGAAAATTTGAAAATAAAATAATTTATTTTAATAATTTATTTACCCTCTATTGTCAGCCTCAACAGAACAGCCCTGACCCTATCTGAAAGTGAATTGCAAGGTGATGTTAATGGGATTGGCTATAAAAAATTTTAATTGCTTCCAAATAATTATTTAATCACATTTTAATGGAATTGGGGGGGGGGGGGGTTGGACTAGGTATTGTTGCCTTGAAAATATTAAAATAACTAATTTATTTACCCACTGTTGTCAGCAGAACATGCCTTGACCCTATCTGAGGGTGAATCTGCAAGGTGTAAATGATGTTTTTTTTCGATTTATTTTCATATTTATAATTTATTCTTTTTTTTTTATTTTTGTTTTTTACTATTTTTTTTTTTGCTTTTTTAGTATTTTTGCTATTTTTTTTCTTTTTTTTTGTTTTTTTAAATTTTTTTTTTGTTTTTTGCTTTTTTGTAAACAGTGTTTAGCTGAGGTGTTAAGGATTTAAAGAATATATACTATATATAATTTATGTGCGAATTATATATCTTAAAATAAAATTACATAATAACAATTATAAAATACCGCTTACTGGGATTAAAATTGAAGAAATGCCAAATTAAATTTAGTTCCTGGCGTATTGAAAGCAAATGAAACCATGAAATATAGAATTCGAAACCAGTAAAAAATATATTCTTTGAAAGTCATATGAATGTGCAAACAATCTATATCAAATCCTAGATTTATACATATAAATCAATTAATATATCCAGCATCTACATAGGGGGGGGGGCGGGGTGTAAGTACATTTTGCCTAATTTTTATAAGGGGGTAGGAGGGTAGGCACTTTTAAGGGGATATGATAAATTTTTTATGGATAGGTAAATCCTATCATGTAGACGCTGAATATATCTAATATAGCAGAACCATATTTACTCATGTGAATTATTTATGCCCTATTGGCTCACCAGGAGAAATGACAACTTTTAATAAATATTGCCCAGATCAACTACATACAAATAGATTTCACGACCTTAGTAAAAATATATTGACCATGTTATTAAACATCTAGCAGTATTTTCTTATACATATAAGTAATCGATTTAGATATAAAAATCTGAGCATGCGCCATAATGTAGGTGCTATTCAAAGCCACGATATCAACCACACTTCCAAAAATCTGCATGAGAGAGTACATATTGGTGGTAAATTACAAAAAAATTGAACTGATGATTCCTTAACTCTATTGGTGATTGTCTCTATATCTCCAGCAAATTTTATTGATCTAAAGTCATACATTTTATATTTATAAAATATAATATTATGACAAGATAACTCCTAGGAATTTTATTAGATAAAAATCTGGTTATATCAAATAGATAAATATATGCCTCTGTTTACATAAAAAGCCATATTTATTTAGAAAATTTTACGTTGCTATGCTTATAAGAATGTTAATAGAATTTTCCTTATTGTATTTACCAGTGAATTTTGTTAGATTAAGATTTGTCCTGGCACTGAATAATTAATATATCAAAAATGTAATCTCTGGACATGTTAATATATTAGATGACCCAAATGATGAGAGAATAATTGATTAAAAAATATATCTAGCAATCTTCATTGCTGATGAGTACGTATTAAAAATAAAGTTATATTTAAATATATCATATCGAAAGAATAAATTTATTTCTATAACTTAGTGTTTTATGTAATTTTTTAAAGATCTATCATTAATGATTCAGATAATGCAATCATAATTACTAAGAACTAACCACAGCCTATACATCAAATGTTGGATGCTATTAAATTAATTTGATAATTATATCATTTAAATTCGTAATTGTTGCCTATGTAGACAATTGATACATTTATCTTTTAGATATAAATAAGAGAGTTCTTTACTCTCGCTATGGCATCTCGTATCTATTATATAATTAAGGAAAAAGACAATGTATATTCCAAAAGAAATAGAGAAATTATAAATTTTATATATAGCAAATGAAATTTTATTCGGGATAAAATTGTGGAGGAAGATATATTAATAGAAAATTGGAAGGGGCAGATCAATCCATAAGAAAAACTTAAGCGCATTGCTTCTTAAATTTAATTGAAGGGATTAAATTAATTTGTTGAAAATAGAAATCTTACCACAAATAATAAATATAAACATCAATACGTGCCCTATTAGGTTTATCACAAGTAGAAGCAATTGCCTGATGCGATGGCAAATTAATATAAAATTTTGGTAATTTAGTAAATAATATGTTGAAAGATAGAATATTATTTTTTCGCAAGGATGTGATTTTTTTTTAAAAAAACTAGGGAATAATGATTTGTTTAGATTGGCTTATGAATAAACAATATTATAGAAAAATAAACATATTTATACTGTAACCGAATTTTTGAATGTAACGACTGGAGAATTTCTTAGAAATCATATGCTAACCAATAAATTGTTTATAAAGATTGAATATTTAATTCAAGATATATAATTCCAGATAACATTCTGTAAATTACTCAAAATGCGGTATCCTATATCCCCATACCATAATTACCTTATTCATTAATCAGTTATAAATAAAAAATAGTAGATATGGAAGTTCAAAATTAAATAAATTTACTAGATTTTTATATTTAAGGGATATCTAGCAGTTTTATCATTCATCTGCTTCATCAAAGATTGGTCATTAAATATGTTATTCCAGACAGTTAGTTTGAACATGGGAAATATATTAAGAGTAATGATAGCCAATATACAAGTAGTTAGCACATGTTAGAGTGAATAAACATAATTCATATGGTATATAAAATAGCATGGGATATAACTTCGCTATCATTATTCTTTTATATAATTGATCTTGAAAGATCATTATATATTTCCCATGTTCCATCTAATCGTTTGGAATAACATATATAATGACCAATCCCCGAAGAAGCAGCAGGAGGTAAAAAAAAAAACTATAACAGCTCTTAAAGTATAAAATATATCTCCTAAATATATAAATCTAGGAAAATTAATTAATTTAGAACTTTCACATCAAATAGTGTCAATTATAATTTGTTCATGATATTGATATTTATAGACTAAGGGTAAGGGGTCCTGCATTTTACACGATTTACAATATGTTAAAAGAGGTAATGTATCTTGAATTGCGATATCCAAACCTTCAAAACTTATAGTATTTATTACATCTAAATTTAATTGATAAACATATGGATTCTAAAAAAATTCTCCTATCGTGAACATTCTTTATTATTACATTTAAAAATATCGGTTACACTATACACATCTTTAAAACATTTTTCTATAATATAATATATTGTTGATTCGCAAGACAATCAATACAAATCATTACTAACATTAGTTATATCAAATAATTTTAATAATAAATCACCCCTTATCTTATAAGTATTATTATTAGCCCCATGCGAAGCAAAATATTCTATAAACTCCTTAAATTTATTATTTTCTATATTATCAAAAAACGCTTTATATGATTTGCAATCGCAGTAGGCTACTGCTACTGCTCGTGCTAAACTATCAATAGGACATGTATTACTGATTATATATCTATTAGATCCTACTTTTAAAGGTCCATTTATTGTGGTAAGATTCCCATTTTTCAACATGCCTAATTTAATCTTGGTCCCTTCAATTACATGTAATATTTCAGGGCAATGTGCTGCATAATATGAAGTACGTTTTTTTTATGGATGATTTTTCTGCTAAACCTTTCCAATTATACAATTAATACATCTTCATCATCGGACACTTCTCTCTCATTTATCATTTCAATGCTAAATTTAGAAATTGGTAAATTCTCTGATTTTTGTGGTATATTAACTTGCTACAATATCCTTTTCCTTAATTATATTAGAAATTCGGGAGGCTCCGTCGATATTAAATCCTCTTATCTCATCAAAATGTTTGCAGAAAAATTTATCAATAGGCATAGGTAACATTACGAATTTAAATGTTCTATTTTTCAAATTATTAAAATAACTTTCAACATTTGATGTAGAGGATGTAGCTTGTCCATAATTATAATGTGGTAGCATAATACTAGACCATAAAGGAATAAGTCTTTAAAAAATTACATAAATTTATAGTTATATCTGGGTTATATAAAATAATTTTCTTCTTTCAATGATATGATACATTTAGATATGGCTTTATTTTTAATACTTTCTATCCAGCAAATTATATTGCTAGATAAATTTAAATGAATGATTGTTTCATCCTCAGGTTCATCAAATATACTAGTGTCTAATTCTTCTATTCCAGAGATTACATTTTTTAGCCTTTAGCGTAATGTCAGGACAAATTTCGGACCCACAAAATTCACTATTACATACAATAAGGATGGATTCTATTAACATTTCCGCCTCTTTAAAGGAAACGGATTTTATTAGCAGAGCAACGGAACGAATATAAAATTCTCTAAATAAACGAGGTTTTTTATATAAACTAGGCCATCTACTTATCAGTTTGATATAATGAGCATAATCTACTCTAATAAATATCCTAGGGGTTTGCAATTTATGGCCTATTATTGTATATGAATATTCAATATATGACTTAAGATCAATAAAATTTGCTAGTGATCTGGCAACAGCCCCCAATAAAGCTGCCCAGATTTTACTTTTAAATCGATTACTCCTATGTATAAGAAAATATGCCCAGATGTTTGATCATATGGTCGACTTAATTTTTTTTACTAAGGTCCATGTGGCATCTATTTGTAGTATTATTAAAAGTTATCATTTGTTCTGGTAACCAGTAGTGCATAAAAGATTAATCACAAGATATATCGATTATACTGGGTAAATATGGTTGTGTATATTTTAGATATAATAATTGATTGATTGTGCTTTCCAATTTAATGTTAAATTTATTTGAAACAGATTGTTTGCACTTCCGTAGGACATCCAAGGAATATAAAGTTCTGGGTTCTAATTCACCATATTTCATTGTTTCATTTGCTTTTTTCACACGGCAGTTTAAGGCAAAATCTGTAATAATGAATTTTGTGGGGCCGAAATTTGTCCTGACATTACGCTAAAGGCTAAAAAATGTAATCTCTGGAATAGAAGAATTAGACACTAGTATATTTGATGAACCTGAGGATGAAACAATCATTGATTTAAATTTATCTAGCAATATAATTTGCTGGATAGAAAGTATTAAAAATAAAGCCATATTTAAATGTATCATATCATTGAAAGAAGAAAATTATTTTATATAAGCCAGATATAACTATAAATTTATGTAATTTTTTAAAGACTTATTCCTTCATGGTCTAGTATTATGCTACTACATTATAATTATGGACAAGCTACATCCTCTACATCAAATGTTGAAAGTTATTTTAATAATTTGAAAAATAGAACATTTAAATTCGTAATGTTACCTATGCCTATTGATAAATTTTTCTGCAAACATTTTGATGAGATAAGAGGATTTAATATCGACGGAGCCTCCCGAATGTCTAATATAATTAAGGAAAAGGATATTGTAGCAAGTTAATATACCACAAAAATCAGAGAATTTACCAATTTCTAAATTTAGCATTGAAATGATAAATGAGAGAGAAGTGTCCGATGATGAAGATGTATTAATTGTATAATTGGAAAGGTTTAGCAGAAAAATCATCCATAAAAAAATCGTACTTCATATTATGGAGCACATTGCCCTGAAATATTACATGTAATTGAAGGGACCATGATTAAATTAGGCATGTTGAAAAATGGGAATCTTACCACAATAAATGGACCTTTAAAAGTAGGATCTAATAGATATATAATCAGTAATACATGTCCCATTGATAGTTTAGCACGAGCAGTAGCAGTAGCCTACTGCGATAGCAAATCATATAAAGCGTTTTTTGATAATATAGAAAATAATAAATTTAAGGAGTTTATAGAATATTTTGTTTCGCATGGGGCTAATAATAATGCATATAAGATAAGGTGTGATTTATTATTAAAATTATTTGATATATAACTAATGTTAGTAATGATTTGTATTGATTGTCTTGCGAATCAACAATATATTATATTATAGAAAAATGTTTTAAAGATGTGTATAGTGTAACCGATATTTTTAAATGTAATAATAAAGAATGTTCACGATCGGAGAATTTTTTTAGAATCCATATGTTTATCAATGAATTTAGATATAATAAATACTATAGGTTTTGAAGGTTTGATATTGCAATTCAAGATACATTACCTCTTTTAACATAGTGTAAAATGTAGGGCCCCTTATCCTTAGTCCATAAATATCAATATAGTGAACAAATTATAATTGACACAACTGGATGTGAAAGTTCTAAATTAATTAATTTTCCTAGATTTAATATATTTAGGAGATATATTTTATACTTTAGGAGCTTTTATAGTTTTTTTTTACCTCCTGCCACTTCTTAGGGGATTGGTCATTATATATGTTATTCTAAACGATTAGATGGAACATGGTAAATATATGATCTTTCAAGATCAATTATATATAAGAATAATGATAGCCAAGAGGAAGTTATATCCCATGCTATTTTATATACCATATGAATCATGTTTATTCACTCTAACATGTGCTAACTGATTCTTATCTTAAAAAACCCACTATATCAAAAAAATATAATACAATATCGGGTATAAAATATTTGGCCTCATGAGGTTAGGTATACCGCGGGGCTTGGCAAACCACTTAATCTCATTTTAATACACCAGAAGGGTAAAATTTTATCCTAATATAGTAGTTTTCATTAGTACACTATACATATAATGGACAAAATATATGTTGAAATATATAATTATTAAATATTTTATTAAGAAATAAAATTTTGATGAAATTTTCAAAAGATTTACATGACAGGATTTTAATTTTTTACTAAAATATCTAATCATTTATATGTTAAATTCTTCTATAATTTGGGTAAGTTTAATGTACATTTATCAAATCTAGATATTATTTCAATCACGATTTGTCAATTTAGAGATAGCTCGGAGTTTGCTGAACCATACACGTCAATTATGGCAGTTAGCAATGAAAAAATTTCAAAATCTTGAAAGGGCAATTTCATGGTTGTTTATGATTGGTGTTTAGGATTTATGCTAAAAAATCTTAATCTCCCCTTAAAATTCAAATTTTTTTTATGTCAAAAATTGTTTATTAAATTAGCCAAAGTTAAGTTTCAATTTTTATGTATAATTTAGCTTCAATTTATAAGTGTTATCATATTTTGAACAATAAAACAATAAAATTATTCTATACATATCATTATTAATAAATAAAAATGCATTTCAATTTATTATGGCCTAAAAAATCCAATGGTTTAGGAAGCCCCTTTGAAGTTGTTTGCCTCACCCCGCCATTGGGGCTCGTTGAACAAAATTTTCACTTTTATCCAAAAAAATAAAATTTAAAAAATAATGATTACATTCTTAAGATTTTTTATAAGGCACCTTTTATAGAGTATAGTCTTAGGTATCCAATCATATATTATTTTTTTATATTATCTATAAAAGAACAAGAGCTATATTATATAATACTATTATATTTATATTTGAATTTCTAAACATGTCCGGTTTCCGCTGAACCGGCATTCATGCGCCCACTAGCCTTGGTCTCTATATATCATGTTTTAATATATTTTTTAGTACCTTCTTAGAGACTAGTAGAATCACGGATAGTCATATATTTACAAATAATATCTTAATATTTATACAAACAAATGTAAAAAAAAGAAGTATTTATTAACTAGTATTTTATATTTTTAAAATCGATTTTATACGATATAATGCAATAGTATTATATTGACGATGAAAATAAATTGCGCTCTGGTCTACCCGATATCTATATCAAACATATGGTCCAGCCAAAATTTATTAGTCCCTCCCTATGAAGTACGCGCATAATGATTTTTTTAAAAATAATCCCGCCAAACGTATTGGTTCTCGCTCGATATCCGGCCCTACTTTTGCAAAATCTATTTAATATATTTTTCACTAAAATTTATAATATCTATGGGGGAGGGACATAGTAAGAAATTATTCCAATTTATTAAAAAAAGATACCTAAATTTAGATATTTAAGACGAGAAATTATTAAATATATTATGATTTATAAATTGAAATTTCAGGCAATCTCCATTATATGCAGTGAATTAAAATGAAAGTAAAAAAAAAAGTGAAGTCACAAGGACTTTCCCCAAAAGATATAGATATAAATAATGATATATTTACCTTTTTCTGGATATATAAATCCATCTAATGAGTTATTTCTATTTTGCTTAGCATAAATGTATAGTGATTTTGGACTCGTCAGATTCTCCAGTTCATTGCTAAGGGTCTTTCAAAATTCAGCTGACGAAGAATTAATATTTCATTCCTATATTTCTGGAATAAGGCTTTTATTAGCCATTATAACCTAAATAATATAATATAATATATATATTATATTAATTGAAAGTTAGCTCCGTGAAGTTGGCAGAACGTTGGAAGTTTATATTTTAATTATAAAAAAAAATTTTAAAATAATTTTAATACTGATTGAATTCACCACACATGTGCTTAAAAATCATTATAAGATAGAGGGGGCGAGAGGTTATTTTAAAATGACTTTGTTGGAAAGATCTAATTTATATCATACGGTAAATTTTAAAATAAAATAAACAACAACAAATATAAGATCACTTCAAAAAGTCTTACATTTTACGGTGTTATATGTGTAGTTATGATTTAATGAAACATGTTGACAAAAGGGGGGGGGGGGGGGGGTAAATAAATATAATAAAATTTATTTTAATTTAATACATATTGAAATTTAAATATGGAACAAGTAATTAAATTAATAAGATTAATCCTTTGAAATGAAATGTGCTGGAAATTTAAATTAAAAATAAAAAATATGTGAAAAGAATATTTACTAATTTTTTAAAATTTTTCTTACCGTGTCCTAAATCAAAAAAATAATTTCGCAAAAGTTTTGCGAAATGCACAACTTTAGCGAGTTTTGCGAGATACGAAACATGTCCCGAATCATACATTTATTTTCAATTTTAAATTGTTTGATATGCATTATACTATTTCTCTATTTTATATTATTTGAAGATACGACTGAGTCTAGAAGAAGGCATAGATTTTTAGAAGGACGGTATATATGATATGATTTATATTATATGTATTAATTCTAGAGATCAAGGAATTTTTAGAACATTTGATAGTATTCCTTCATATCCTGACAAATTTCGTCAGATGTTCCATATTCATGTGGAAACATTTAATTACATTCTTACAAAAATCATAGCACAGATATAAATCATGAACAATATCCAATACTCAATTTTACCCAATCTCAGTTCCAGCGATGGACTGAAAGCTCTAATAATATTAGAGAAACTTTTAATTTATTTGTAAATAATTATATGTAAAATTTTTGTACACATTAATTTTTGATTCCCATAATCTTATATTTCTTAATCCCCATAACCTTATATCTCTTATGAATGTATTCATTTGTCAAAGTTATATAATTTATTTATAAATATTCAATAAAAAGTGCAAATAAAAGTGTTGTTTTGATTACATTATATAAGTAAGTTATTTCTAATTAATTTAATGAGTAAGACAAATGACTAAATTTCAATAATTTTTATTATAAATAAATATACAAAATATGTTTAACATATTATGGTATTAAAAATTAAGATATAAAAATGTATAAAATAATTAAAAAAATACAGTATAAACTAAACTAACATTGTTGTTATAAATTTTAATTTAAAATCAAAAATTTCTTTATCAGTCATAATATTAAATTGAGCTTGATATGATTTGAAAAAACCCATAATATTATGGGGATCATCTCCTTGGGATGTATGTTTGGCAGCAAAACCTATTTTAAAAATTAATGATTATTAAATATATAAATGTACCCCTAAATATCTCCATTTTTTCATCTTCATACTTCTTAGATTTTTTAGCTTTAGATTTAGGAGTATCTAAATTCTTCCTCTTTGAGCTACATGGATTAATATTTTCTTTATTAAAAGAATTGTCTAACTATAATTAAATTAATAATATATACATAATATTAATTTAACCTCTAAAATTTCTTTCTCATATATATCAGTAGGATTAACAATATCAGTTAAAAGATCATGTGTATTTAACTCGTAATCCTAATATATAGTTCATTATATACATTTCATGTTATAATACCTGTGATAATGTTTGTACATTCACCACATCTTGGATATTTTGTTCATAATCCTAAAATATTGTTATTATATAATTATAATTTCATGTTATAATCAGGGTTGCCAGGTCAAAATTTCCAATTGTGGGAGAAATTCGGTATTTTGTGGGAGTAATATAAAAATTGTGGGAGAAATATGAAAATTGCTAAAAAAAAAATTCCTGCGGCCGGGATTTAGAATTGACTTAGTTATCCGCTTATTATTTTTTATAAATATAAAATCGAATCTATTTTCCAAAATAAAATAGGTAATTATTTTTCAAAATAAAATAGCCAACTATTTTTCAAAATAAAATAGGTAACTATTTTCCAAAATAAAATACGCAACTATTTTTTAAAATAGGTAATTATAGTACGACACAAAATTTCTTAAATACTATCTTTATTATTAAAATAACATATTGATTTATTATAATATATTAATTTTGTTTAAAAATAATAAGCAACGATCTTTTTTAAATACAAAAGAATGTAAACAAGATAAAATTTTATGAAAAAATTGTAATTTTACAATGTAAAAAAATATATTTTATGCTAATGTATAAATAAGATTTTATAAAAAAACAAACAATTTTAAATTTACAATGTAAAAAATAATTATAATAAGTGCGGGGAAGTTGTTCTACAGTATTTAGTTAATACAATGGGGGAAGGGAATATGATATTTTGAGGCATCAAAAATCTTCAAATCATAAATCAGTACAGGGCAGTCTATCAACATCTATTGCAAAACAAAAATATTCTTCAAAAATAAGAAATAATACAGATGCAACTACAGTTGCGGAAATGGTAAATACCTATCATGCAGTACAACATTCAGAGAGCTACTTAACATCACAATGTTGGTAGAATCTTTCCCCATAATATTTAACGACTAATATAAATGAAAAGTATACTTTGTAGAACACAAATGAGCAAGGCTATCATCAATGTTTTAGGATATAAATCCAGAAGGTCAATTCTTGACGATTTGAAAAATGTGCAAACATATGCAATTCTAACAGATGCATCTAATAAGGAGATATCAAAACATTTCCCTTGATCCTCCCCTATTTCAACAAAATTAATTTCATTCAATAAAACTATTTAAAAAAATTTCTCCAGATATGAAATATCCAAAGACATAGCTAACCATATATAATGTTAAATATGGCAGATTTGGCATTACCAATGTATTGCATGGCAGCTTTCTGGTCTGATAATTCCTCAATGAATTTGGCAAAAACCAGAGTGTATTTACAAGAATTGAGTCAGCATAATGTTGGTTGACAGGTTCCTCCTAATACGCGCCATCGTAGAATTTTAAAATTTTACAAACCTTTAAAAAATAAATAGATTATAAAAGCTGTCCTAATATTTTGAAAAAAATTTTCAAAAATAAATGGCAGAAGTATATTTAGGAATTTTACATATAGGAAATCTACTATATGCTGTTAATATGCAGTTGCAATCAGAAGAATATAATTTAATAAAAGTTCACTAAATTATGCTGCAGAAATACCAAAGTAAGATTATTATTACTATTATCGGATAATTATTAATAAGATTTAATATGATGTCATGTTTGAGGAGATTATAATGCTTCTTTATTTTTATGATTTGCCAAAATATTCAAAATATTAATTTTACAATGTAAAAAATAAATTTATTTGATTTTATGCAAATGTATAAATAAGATTTTATAAAATATAGAAAGTCAAGTTATAGTTAATTATATTTTATTTGCGATTTAAATAATGGAACTAAACGTTTACTGTCGTTATTAAGATATTTATAAAATTCCTGGCATGACATTTTATAATTTTGTTTAACCATTAACTCGGCCTCTAATGTTGTTAAAGCAATTCGATTTCTCTCCTTTCTCCAGGCAGTCCTCATCAGGCTAAAAATGCGCTCCGATGAGGCATTAGAATGAGGTAAGGAGAAAACATACTCGCAAATTTTTTCCAAGCATGGGGATTTATCGTTATTACGAAAAAATTCCACACATTTCTCCTCTGCTTTTAGACCATCTAACTTTAAGTATTCTGGCGAATCATAAAAAATGGAAAAAATTACAATCTCTTCAAACAAGGCTTCAATGTCTATCGGTAATTTTAATATATTTATTAAATTACAAAAACCATCAAATGATGGTTTCTGTTCCAAGGTCATAATATTTATACACTTGTAAATAGAGTTATTAAAATCAAATCTTGATTGTAAATATTCCAAAATTGTCTTAATAAAAATATTTGCTTCATTTAAAAATACGTTAATTATAATAATATTTGAACATTTTAATATAATATTTTTAGCAATAGCGCCATAAAATTTATTATCTATTTTTAACTGTAGAGATGAACAGAGTTGTAGCATGATTTTATGAATTTTTATCAATAAAAAATCTGATTGCAACCAGTGACCCCTACACTTTTTGAGGGATAGAAGCAGAATACCCCCCTAAAGTACCCCCCCCCCCCATTGTAAATTATTTTTTGACACCAATAAATTTCAAAAATAATTTTTATTGCATCAATATTTATTATAATATAAATATAATGTAAAAAATATATGCTTTAAAAATATTATTTTTAAATTAATAATTTAGATAAATTAGGGGAAGAGAAAGCAAAAGAATTTATAATTTCATCAATATTTAATTGTTTAAATAAATTATTTTCCATTGATAAAATGGTTAAATTATTAAGAAATGGATCTTTCATGACACTACGAAGTCTTGTTTTAATTAGTTTAATTTTACTCATGACCCTTTCGGCAGTACATGATGTAGTAAGAATAGTTAATAAATATTTATATAAAATTGTTAAATTTGGGAAAGCAGAAAAATTTATAAGCAGACGATAAGGTAAAATAAATGAATAGTTTCTCCAGTCTTAATCATTCATCTCAAAATTATTATCATCATCAGAAGAAGCTAAATAATGTATTAGTAAAAATATTTTAATTAAATAAATTTACAATTCTCAGAATCTGACAAATCTTCTTTAACCTCTAGGTCACGAGTAATAATTACGTCCCCCGTTTTAGCCATTTTATAAATATTTCTAAACATCAACATTTCCTCAAAAACTTGACTTGTATTTAATTGATAAAATTCACAGATATCCTTGATATCATCTTTAACAATTGCCTTTTCCGCCATTCCCTTTGGGGTAAAAAATGATGTTTGACTCAAAAATTTTATCGATTCATCGTTAAATCTTTCACTAAACTGCATAATAATTAAATCAAGTGCAGCATAAAACACACTGATTTTAAAGCTAAAATAAAATATTATATTTAATGATGAAAGTATATATATACCTCTCCTTTTTGGATTGTAATGTTTGAAGTCTTGAACTTTCAAAATCAAAAGGTAAATTTCTCTTCTTCATAAAATCTTGGGCCTTTGAAAAGACATCCAAAAATTCAGTGTTATTATCTATTTTAGGATTATAAAATAATAAAAGATAATAATTTAAATTATACTTCTCATATTAATCAGGCAATCTTTTGCCAATTGAATTTGATTTATTGCAAACCCTATATCCTTCGAAATGGTTTGCAATTTTGTACAAGCCAAGCTAGTTATCAACAATATTTTATCCAAAACACATAGTGATAAAATAAAATCAAATTTTTCTATTCTATAGACTATAGCACTAGCCATAGTGGAAGTGGCAGGATCTTCAGAATCCTTTAAATTTGCCAAAGCTGCCCTCAAAGCATCATAAAGTAGGAAAAAATTTACAATCGCCTTATATGATGTTAGCCAGCTTCTATAAATATAAAATAAACATTATATATCGAAACAATTAAGATAATATTACCGAGTGGTATTCTTGATGCGTAAAAATCTATGTGATTTTGTCAGTAAATCACTCTGACATGTTTTGAGCACTTCATATCTTTTAACACCATTAAAATATACGTAAATTTCGTCTAATATTCCCAAGACATTTGGCAGCTCTTTTACTGATTGGCATAATTGAACAACTATTAAATTTAATCGATGACAATAGCACCAAATAAAAGCTGCCTTTGGCGCCTCCGCTCTAATCAAAGCCTGCACTCCATTAATTCTTCCACTCATGTTTGAGGCGCCATCATAGCTTTGCCCCACTAGGAATTCGAGGGGTAGATTCATGGAGCCAGGCTTGGATATTATATTCTCTTTAATATCGAGGCCCGTTGTATTTCCCGTACAATAAATGTCTATCAGCCTTTCAACGGGCTTAGGTGTCTCGCTATTTTCAACATATCTCACTATCAAAGCTATTGCTTCTGATTTCGATACATCATATGTGCCATCAACTATAATTGAATAGCACCTGTTGAATTCAATCTCCTTTTGAATTTTTTTTATAACCATATTTTTCATGGTTTCAATAAGAATATTTATGTTATTATATGATAACAGATTTGAATATAATTTAGATTTTAATCCCTTAATTTTTTTCTCACTTCTTATTTAATAAAAAAAATTATTTTGCTATTTGTCCAATTTTGAGAAATATTCTTAAAAGCCACTATTTCAAAGCTTTTCTTTATATCGTGAAAATTAAGCCCACCATGTCTTTTTCTAATATGATCTGTCCATTTATCATCTCTTATATTATGATATGTACAATTTTTAATCAAGCATTTATATTTTTTTTGGTTAATATTTTTGGGCATATTTTGACAATGATCTAAAAATTATAAATGATTATATATAAGATTTAATATTTAAATTTTTACTATTCCCTTTGATAAAATTTTAATTTTGCGCCAAATCTTGAAAGTGGAAAAATAATTTTATGATAAGAAATATCGGATAACAAACTAATTTGCTAAACATCGATCATAAAAATTTTTAAAATAAAAAATTAAAAAATTTTTTTTAAAATTTAAAAAAAAAAAATAAAAAATTTAAAAAAAAAAAAGTACCCCCATAGAAATTTATAGAAGCAGTTGCTTCGGACCCCCCCCCCGTTGTAGGGGTCACTGATTGCAACTGAATATTAACTACATGAAGTAGATTTCCTACATGTGAAACTAATCCCAAATATGCTTCTGACATTTCATCCTCGAAAATTTTTTTTAGCAAAATAGAACATTTTATTACTTATATCTGTTTGGATATGGGATATAATATCCACTTCTAAAAGTTCTATTCTTCTAACACAAAAATTTTGAAAATGTTGAGTGGAGCACTGCAATTCTATATAACGATATAAAATATATTTATAATAATTATACATACTGTTCTAACTTCTATTCTTTCTAACACAAAAATTTTGAAACTGTCGAGTGGAGAATTGGAGAATTTTATAAAAAATATATTTTAGAGCGGAAAAATAAAATAAAAGAACTAGACATATTTTTCGAATAAATATTTAAAATTTATTTTAAAAATATATAAATAATCAAATACTGTCTCTCAAAATTATTATTTATATATTAAAAACATTAAAATGCTAAAAAAAAATTGTGGGAGAAATTAAAAAATTGTGGGAGCTTTTTGTGGGAGATTTCTAATTGTGGGAGTTTTGTGGGTATGAGATGTATGTGGGTAAACTAAAAAATTGTGGGAGACTCCCACTGATGGGGGGAGACATGGCAACCCTGGTTATAATACATGTGAAGATATTTGATCCAAACTAAAACTTGCCTCTGCATTCTTACAAATATCTTCCACATTTTCTTTTAGCCAAAAATAATCTTCTATAAATTTCAAGTGCCTACTGCTTATCATAGCAGCACCAGAACCTATATAAAATTAAATTATAATATATTTAATAATATCATACCTGATTTTTTTGAAAGGGAATAAAATTTATTAAATTTTGACTTTATAGCTGTGAACTTTTTTTTATTTGCTCATAGTTTAATTCATATATCTTCCCTATCTCTTCCCATTTTATTTTACTTGCTGCATCGCCATCTTTTCGCACAAATTACAAAAGTTTAAAGAAAAAAAGATTAAAGTTTTACGAATCGTAAAATTTGTAAGAATCGTGTAGTATGCGCAAAATCGAAAAAATCATTTAGGCCAACATTTTAATTTTCCGTTTAAAATGGCTTATATTTTTTTTCGTTAAACTCGCGCAAATTGCGCGAGATTATTTTTATGCAATTTTTGATATTTAGGACATAGCCTTATGTAAAAAAAAAGGTTAAAAAAAAAACCACCCGGAAAATAAACCAGTGGAAAAAACTAAAAAACATTTTTTTTCAATTTATTTATATATTTTTCTTCCCATTTTTGTTTTAACATTTTTAAAATCTTTATTTTTTTCTGATGTTTCCTTCAATTTTTTTTTTCTAAAAAAAAAATATATATTATGATTCGAAATAACTCATTTTTAAGATACGGGGAAACGCCAGTTACTATTGAGAGCAAAATAATTCTGGATATTTAAATTATTTCCATTTCTAAAATCATAAAAACTGAACCGGTTATACTTTTTACTCCTTCAAAAAATTATTATATAGGTTCGGTTACGGTTCGGTTACGGTTCGGATATTTATAACGGTTTAACTGTTTACTCCGGGTCCCGGATTTCTATAAATCGGTAAAAACTTGAAAAAAAATTTTTTTTTTTTAATAAATGCAAATGCCATTCTTATTTTTTTCTATAAGAAAGGCGCTAATCGGAAGAACGAAATATAAAAAATTGACAACCTATAATAAAGAAAATTTAAGTTTTACAAATCTCTCAAACCAATTACAATAAATATTTAGTTTTATTTAAATTTTATTTGAAATATTCTCTTGTTATTTTATTACATTTTGTTTTATGTGAAAAGTGCTTGTAAACAATTTTATTATGAATATATATATATACTTGCGATGGTGAATGATGATACTCAGTGTTGTTAAACGGCTCGGTTTGAGCTGATTTTTTAAAAACCGGTAACTCGATATTTAAGCCGGAAAAATTTTATGCAAAACTGAAGATTTTGGTCATTGATAGCACGAAGGTTTATACATCGATTAGCGAAGTCTCGAAGCTTAGTTTGCTCATAACTCACTAGACGTTAATTCTGCTGATATGCCGCTAAAAGACTCTTAATGTTCAATCAAAGGGCTATACATTGGCATATGTATCGCTAATTGCACCTCACTTTTTATAGATAATTCCACCTATTTCCGCTTCTCAAATAAATGAATATAACTCGCTTGTGGTTAATGATACGGATATCCCGTTTGAGAATATTAAAGCACAAATTGAATACTAAATAATTGCCAAGTTTCGAAAGTTCTGCTGATATGCCGTTTAAAGACTCTTAATTTTCAATTAAAGGGCTACACATTGGCATATGTATCGCTAATTGCACCTCACATTTAGAAGAATTCCGCTTATTTCCGCTTCTCAAATAATCGAATACTAAATAATTGCCAAGTTTCGAAAATTATTCTTATTTATTTTCGGTTTTGGCAAAGTGCCAACACTTTATTATTTTGCTCATAACTCACTAGCCGTTAATTCTGCTGATATGCCGTTAAAAGCCTCTTCATGTTCAATCAAAGGGCTACATATTGGCATATGTATCGCTAATTGCACCTCACTTTTTATAGATAATTCCACCTATTTCCGCTTCTCAAATAAATGAATATAACTCGCTTGCGGTTAATGATACGGATATCCCGTTTGAGAATATTAAAGCACAAATTGAAAACTAATTAATTGCCAAGTTTCAAAAAAGGATCTCTTTTACGGTTTTGGCAAAGTGCTAACACTTTTAACTCACGAGCGGTTAATTCTGCTGATGTCCGGATAGAAGTGCAATTAAGACTCTAAATAATGGCGTAATTTTTGTTAATTGCACCTCAAGTCGTTCTGCCAACTTCACGTTTTTTAAATAGGTATAGCTCGGTTACGGTTAGTGATACGGATATCCGGGTTTGAGAATATTAAAGAGTAAATCAAATACTACATTATTGCCAAGTTTCAAAAAAGGATCTCTTTTATATTCGGTTTTGGCAAAGTGTCAACACTTTCTTATTTTGCTCATAACTCACGAACGGTTCATTCTGCCGATGTCCGGATAGAAGTGCAATTAAAGCTCTAAATAATGACATCAATTTTGTCAATTGTACCTCAAGTCGTTCTGCCAACTTCACGGAGCTGTTTTTCATTTAAAATTTATTTTATTATACCATACAAATAATTTATAGTCATATTTAGAATTAGGATAATACAATTATTGAAAAAAAAACAAATAAAAATGCCCTTTACTCTCAAAAATATACTTATCAATACAAAATAATCCTTTCTAATAATATTAAATAAATATAATAAACATTAATAGAATTAATTCATCTTTATTTATGCCCATATAACATATAAACATATTAAATCTTCCCCAATCAATCCATATCTTCACTCCAAATCCAAACAAAGAATGTTCTTTTCTAACAACAACCCATGTGATGATTTCGTTTTCCTCCCATCCACCAGGAAAACTAATTCCCCTGTCAGAAAATAACTGACATTTGATGTATTATATTAAATTTATTTCTTCTTTTTTTCAACAGCTACAACAACAATATAATCTAAAAAATAATATGGGCAAAAGAAAAACAATTCTTGAATCCTAGACACTGAATTTTAATAAAGGGGGGAAAGTTTTGGTTCGGGTAAATTTCGCGTATTCCAAGGGCTCAGCGTTAGGGCTCTCAGCCCTAATTTATGTTTAAAATATAATAATACGATGACATTGATATAATAGATTAGATCTAAATTCCTACAATTTGAACTGCAATGAAAATATTCCTTTGGATCGCTGCTGATAATTTTTCCCACAGTTAAGTGATCGATGAGTAAGGGTGGTGGCAAACAACGACCAAAAAAAATAATTTAAAGGAGAAATGTTTGGTATTCTTTTAAGGTTTTCATCTCATTAAAGCCAGCAGTTTTCGTGGATATTTAATCTGGCGAACATGTCCATTCCTATAAAATTCCAGCAACCAGAATTTTATAAAATATGTCTCCGGTTATCGTGGAGGGAAAAAAAATAATTCTCAATAATGATAGGAGAAAGATAAATTTTTTTTTCAAAGTATGAGGAGAGAGGGGGGGGGGGGTCGGGCGATTAAGAGTTAAAATTAAATATAAGATATTTTTTCCCCAAATCATAAAGCGCCAAAATATATTTGCAATAAATTTTAACTAAATTTCAAAACGATTTTGATTGGGACATTACAATTTTTTAAATTACGAGAAATCTTGTATTCACCTATGAGAAGCGGCAAGGGGGGAGGGAATACACGAATCCAGGCTTATTTATTTTTATAATTTAAATAATGTTTTAAATATTGAAAAACTGAAAAATAATTATGACAATCATTTCCTTGGGAAAAAAAAATATATTTGCCTTTCACACTTCAAAAAATATCATCTTTAAAATCAAGAAGAAATAAAAATCAAAAAAAATTTATGTAAACATGGTCATGTTTTAAATAATATTTATTTGTTACAAATACGCCATCTTATGGATAAAAATTTGTATTAATTTTACAATGAAGTAAAAAAAAAATTATTTATGGAAATAATAACGAATAATTAAACACCCTAACCTTCAGTAGAAATAATATTAAGTCTCAGATCGATTTTATCATCTCGAACATCCATAGTTGGTTTATCGATGTAAAAGTAATGCCAAATATTAATATTTTTGATCATAAATTAATCAGAGCCACTATCACTGTGAAAAATTTATGGGGAAACTCTCGGCGTCCTTCTCTTCAACCCCAGCCGAGATACCTGTCCTGGAAGAGAAATGCAACTTACCTGCAACGCCCTGCAGTCAAACTACAGCTCGATCTATTCTTAAATGATAGAGAGGCAACTTTCTTATCCTCGTCGGAGTCTCAATCTGTCGAAGAATGTTGGGCGTCTTTCAAAAACAACTTGTTTGATGCCTACAATCATCTCCCAAACATCAACATTTCTCCACCGAGACAGGAATGGCTATCCGATGACACCACTCGCATGATAGCTCAACTCAAGTTACGGGGTGAGCGCGATGGTCACTTATGGACCTCAATTCATAGACTCCTAAGGAGAGATAGAAGGATCTTTATTGCTAAAAAGGCTTTTGAGATAGACAGGGATATGAGGGAAAATAGAACTTTCGACGCCTATAAGAAACTAAATTATTTTTGTAAAGCCAAAGTGTTCAAGACACTTCCAACTATAAGACTGGATAATAATAGGTTAATTACTGACCCTGACGAACAGATAGCGTTATGGCTTGACCACTATATGGGAGTCTTTGATTCTAGGAGGCCTACCTTAATCCCATCCACTAGTCAAAATGGGGGACAATTGGATGCAAACTTTTCATCGGCGGAAATTGTGGCTGCCATTAAGAAGCTTAGGAATAATAAATCTCCGGGTACAGATAACATTACGGGAGAACATCTGAAAGCAGCTCCCTTAACGATCTCTCGGTTCTTACTTCCTTTGTTTAACAAGATATGGTTGACTGGGATGATGCCAGCGGATTGGAATAAGACTATCTTTTGCAACTTCCCGAAAATTCCAAATCCATCTAAATTCAAGGATTATAGAGCCATCGCTCTCACGTCTATTGCATCAAAAGTTTTTATGGTTCTTTTAAAAAATCGCATTCTTTCCTCTACACCAAACCTTTTGTCTAAGTATATTTGTGCTTACCGTCCAGGTAGAAATATAAACGAACCAATATTAGCTTTAAAGATTATAATGCAGAAATGTCAGAAGTATAAATTACCTTTTTACTTTATTTTTATCGACTTTAAACGTGCTTTTGATAATGTTAACCATGATGAGCTTTGGAAGATTTTAACCGAATATGGCATTAAAACACATTATAGTAGTCTTTTTGCCTCCTTAAAAATTTATAATAAGGTTTCTCCATCTTTTAGGACAAAAAAAGGGGTAAAACAAGGATGTGTTCTTTCCCCGCTTTTGTTTAATATACTTATGAATAAAATCATAGTAGATACGCTGGCTACTGCGAATCTCTTAGAATTAAGTTCCAGTCAGTCTTTTTTCTTGGAAAATAGGGTGATATCTTATGCTGACGACATAGTTTTGATAACAAAAAGTTTGGAAGAAACCCAAAATTTGATCGCTATATTAAACTCCTTTAGTCTTAAGGTTGGCTTGGACATTAACTTTGATAAAACAGTGATAATGCCCTCGTCCCAGGCGCCTCTTCTGAATAATTTGGTGGTGGGGGGAAAGTTGGTTAAGGTGGTAGATTCTTTTAAATATCTAGGTGTAACCATTGACAATAAAGGTAGTTGTAAAGAAGAACTAAAAATTCGTTTACAAAATGCTAGGGCGGCTTTTTATAAATTTTTTAAACTGTGGAAAGCTAGAGAGATATCCGTTTTCACAAGACTCTGTATTTTCAACTCAACCATCATCCCGATTCTCTTTTATGGCGGTGATACATGGGAGATTACCAAGACCGAAACTAGGAAATTACAAACGTTTGTAAATAAATGCCTTAGAATAATAAATGGAATCTTCTATCCAAATATTATCTCAAATGAAAATCTTTGGAAGAAGTCTAACCATACCCAGGTTCACGTATCTTTAAAAAAGAAACGTCTTACTTTCTTTGCCCATATTTTAAGAAATCATAGTAACAATAGCCTTGTTATTGATGCCATTAATTGGTTATACTCCTTTAATGGGAAAACATATTGCAAATATAAGACATTATGGTTCTACAGAGCCTTGAAGGACATAATGGATCTAAACTTAAATTTGAAGCAATTCCTAAGGCTAAATAAAAACAAAAAATCTATAAAAAAACTACTAAAAATTAAATCGAATTACCTAAACCTCCCATAATTTATTTTCTGTATTTTTCAGGTTATTTAATTTCTTCATCTCTAAATTTTACCTCTTGATTTTTGTCTTTCACCTATTCTGTGAATTACTTACTTCACTGACTTCAGCTTTTATTTATCTTATTTTCTGAAAAAACTGCATGGTTAACATTATCAATAGCTCTGTTATAATTCACAAATGTAAAGCAGAAGGGGTTTTGTACTTAGTTTTTCTGCATGATTATTTTTCTAAATTAATTTTGGATCCAGTATTTTCTTTTCTTGGCCTGTATATACTTATGTATTTTTGGTGTGGGTGTTATGCTTTTTCCATGCTATAGGATGTGATGGCTATAGCTCAATAAGTCTTAATTTTCTTGTGGTCTTAGTTTTTGGGTAGTTACTTAGGTAGGATTTTTGATTTCATCCCACTGCAGTAGTTCCGCTCTCCCATATTTCTATTAAATGAGGGCAAATAGGTAGCGATATTGTTATAGATGCTATTTATTTTTTGGTTTTTCTGCTGTGATATTATCTGGCCCTGGAGCTTTTGCTTTTTCTTAGTGTTTTTTTCATTAGTCTTTGTTCGCTTGTTACATCATTTATGGAGAAACCAGTCGACAGGGGGGTGGCGAGGTTTGTAAATATGTTTTGCTGGTAGAGTTTTCCGTGAATGATAGACTATCATATAACAATCAAGCCAAAATGCCTTTTGTTAATCCTGGCCAACAATTACTTTTCAATTTCCTAAAACTTACGGAGCTGGCTCCTATTTCTGCGTCATAGTTTCCTTTCTCTCATATCTTTATCATTATCAAAGACCTTTTTCGCTATATAATCTATCTATCACTCCATAGAGTATTTTGTTTCTCTGGAAAAAGGAAAAATAACCGTTTGTTGTGTGGTGTTCGTTTGCTGGATAGTCATAAACCGATTACTGACTAGTTTTTGCCTATTCACTGGATTTTTCACCTTTTAAACAATTTGTGGTAAACCCATTTTAGCTTTTCCTTATTTTCATGAATAAATTCTAATCTCAATTGATATGAACACATTCTCAATTATTTGTTAGTAACTATCAAGGCTTACATTAGATGTTAAACTTAAAATTGGCCACCACCCACCCTTAAAGTAATTAAATTATTTAGGCAGTTCATGGGTATAGGCTTTTGTTTTTGCCCATCTCTTTTGTTGATTAGCCTATAGACGTTTAAGCGACAGTTCTCGGACTGTTGCGCGTACAAGTACGTGCGGCTTGCCCACAAACGTGTGAAGGGCTCCTCATTTTTTTTTCCTCCCCTAAATTAACTATCCAGTTTGATGGATTTTTGAGGAAAACCTAGCGTAGCTCTGTTGTATCCACAACCAGAGGGCGAAAACGCTTTTATCACGTATCACGTAAATAGAGAAATAAATGTCATAAACATATTCTAAAAATGATAGATAGGTAGGTATCTTAGTAAAAGTTTATTTATAACTTTCATTCAATTATACGACTGCTAAATTTAGCACGATTAGGTGCAAAATATAATTTGATATTTTTATCCAAAATGAAAAATATACTATTTAATTTTGAGCACAGGCACGTCATAAATAATAAAGAAAAAACAAATTTTTTTCCGAGAATTTTTAAATTAAGTTATACAGAGTTGTTAAAAGATACTTTTTAAATGGATCTATATACAGATACATCGTCTAAAATAATATCTAGATACCGATATTTTAATCAAAAATCTATCTAGATATACAGATACGGATACCACATTTTTATATTTAGATACAGGAACAACTCTGAAGTTATATACGAAAAAACTTTCTAGTAAAAAAAATCACAACTAACTTTTTAAATGATACTTTCAAAGCCTTTAGATTATTGAAATCTTTTCACATTTGGCAGGAAACGGGGTATATTTTAACTCTGGCAAGGGAATAATTTGATAACGGATCCAAAAGCCCAAATGAATAATTGGTACTCCCATTATACTGGATTGTTTGGGAGGATATGAGAGCTCTTTAAATTGATAACTCCAAACTCTACTGTTGATCAATGTCCCTCTACCTCAAAGCTTTGATCACCAACCTCAACTTATTCCTATAATTATAATGTCACAACCTTCTTATTATTCTCATCTAGATCACTGAAGTGACTATTTTAAAATATTTTGGTGTATCACTTGATAAGAAAGGTTGAACAAAACAGAATCAGCAGGTTAAATTAAACAAATCCAGGGCAAAGTACAGGTCCTTGGTGAAAATTTGGACATCACGACAACTATCTATTCCCTTGAAGATTAGATTATTTAAAGTTCTAATAATGGCTTCCCTCTATTATGATGTGGATAAATGCCTAAGATATATTACCAGGATTTTTTTACCCAAACCATATAATTTATTGAATTTAAGCTTTAACAGCTAAAAAAAAAATTTTCTTCACTTGATCATTATCGTAATTCAAAGTTATAAATAAGTTTTTCCTATTTCCTCCTAAAATTTTCCTAATTTTCTAACAGAATCTCTAAATTTTAAGTCCTTTTTTGCGCCAGAGGTTCCAGTGCACTCTTATGGCCTTGGCGATTTAAAAAATTTTAAAATCCTATATAACCGGAAATATATTCTAGCATGTGTAGAGTATTTATCCTATAAATTTCAGCCAATTTCAACCACGGACATTTTAGTATTTTTTTTAAAAAATTTATTATGAAAAAATCCATACAAAAATTAATATGAATTAGAAGTAGTTCTAAAGTTTCACGGCAAAGTTGGCTGATATTTGTAGGTTAAATACCCTACACATGCTTAGAATCAATTTCAGGTTAAATGGGATTTTAAAATTTTTATCAACCACGGTAAAGGATTTAAGATTGAAGAGATTCAGAATCTCCACGGATTCCGAACCCCCATACGACAGGACAGCTATAATATTTTGGGGTTAATAAATGCTAAATAACTATTTCCTGGGTCAATACCGAATATCCACAACCAAATCATCGTAACTTGATGTAGTAATCTTAAATCAAGCTACTATATAGGTAATTCGATATGAGATAACGTATTAGCGTTCATTATTACCACCATCGAGGTCCTTGTCCTTTCAATCTTGAGAACCAACTTTCGTTCCCGCCCTCAACATCCAAAGGCTAATCGCCAAATACTGTCAAGAGACGACAGATGGGTTAGCTTGATTTTTTATTCGTCCAACTCCGATCAATGACGCCTGCGCACTGTATCAAAATCAAACTCATCGGATCTTTTTCATATGTGAAACCTAGTTGTTTTATAGGAAAAGCGGAGATAAATCCATTGAAACTAAGCCTATTTATTTTTATAATCAATAATGTTTTAATGTATAAAATTGAATCATTGAGCTATTATTCTAAGCAATTCTATATGAATGCTGAGAAGAGGCAAAAGAATTCGTATAAATAAAAATCCCAGTAGAAGTGTCTTGCATAAGATGGAATCAGAGTATTCCAGTTCCGAAATTATTGATAATTGAATCTTACAGTTCAAGCTATTACAGAACCTTTATTAATTGCGCTGTGATTTTATATCTTTTCGTAACTTGTACATTTGAAACTATTATTCAGGTATCTTGTTTTCTATTGGCAATTAAAATGGTGCTTTGCCTGATAGCTATCGCCTAACTAAAATTCGTCATTTCTTAGAAATTGGTTATATTGATTGGATAGTCACCTAACCCTTAGTGGGTCAGTTTTATCCAACACTAAACGAAGATTGGTGAGCTGCTGGTTGCCATCACTCAATAAAAGGTAACAGATTGAGCTCGCGATAAAGTTTAAATGATATATTTTTATTTACCAGCTGATTTGTTGACAAAATCTAATAAAAAATATTTATTAGATTTCGATTTTATTTTATTTTTTTTTGTTATATAATTTTATCCCATATGGATGTTTCTAATAAAAAAATTTAAGCTATTTTTTTTTAAATACAGAATTTTTAGAAAAAAATGTTAGCCAGACGGGTTTGCAATATTGTTCTATAAAATCATAATTTTCTTTAAAAAAAATTAATATTATTTTAATAAATTTTTAATCCTTTCTTTCTTTCTATCTTTCTTTCTTTATTTATTTAGGATTAGGAATAATAACCAAACGTTACGCCTCTGAAGCTTAGGTTGAAAAGAAAAATGTGAGTAAACCTGGGGAAGGAAGTGAATAGTGAATTGTCGGGACAGCGCATGCTCAGAGGAGGGGGGGGGGCAAAAGAAAATTGATTGGTAGAAAGATTATCGACCCAACAGGAACCTAGGAGATATTTTTAAAGTTTTTCTTTTTTTTAAAAAACAGTTTAAAGTCTTCGATAAATTCAAATTCGAAACGCTCGGACCCCGGGTTTAAGAATTATCAACTCTATTTAGCGAAATATTTTGATATCGGAAACTTAATCGAAACCGATTTTCTAAGAGAGGTTCGAACCCGACCAGGGTCTATTTTACCTCGGGCGGTCTGCAATCTCAAAAATGCCCAATCAAAACATCCCCTGCTTCAAGAGTACATATTCCTAATAAAATATCATTCGCCACCCCCCCCCCATTTCCTCCTCACACAAGTCCTAAAAGAGAGAATTTTTCTAAAGAGAATTTAAAAAAAAATATATATCTAATAAATTGTAAAAATTATTTATTTTTTAAAATAATGGGAAAATTTTACAAATGTCTTTCAAAAAAAAAAAAATTTATATTTAAAAAAATCTGTTTTATTCAACTTTTTTTGTTTGTTTTATATAATATAATGATATAAATAATAATTGTAAATTATAATTTATATCCTATTCTATTTTCTCTTTCATTCCTCATTCCATAACATGATTAATAATCCCTCATTTTTCTTGAAAAACCTTTTTGAGAAAAAAAATAATTCTTTTTTTGAAAAAAAAAAACAAAAAAAAACTTAGGTTGTTTTATAATAAATGCTATTATTTGTTAGAAATTCGGTGACCGTTGTAATATTGAGCTTGTTGTTCTTCCGGATTAATCGGTGTCGATGCTTCCACACTCCGATAGGAATGACGCCGGATAATTATTCGTCCGATGCCACGAAAGCGGATAAATATTCGCCCGGTAACGATAAATCGAATTCTTTATTCGTTGAAGAAGGTAATTTATTAAGAGAAAGAAAAAAAATACATACTTTATATTTTATTTGCATTATCATTTTTTCTTGCTTGCACACCCTCTCAGACTTTATTAATTAAAATTAATTAGATATGCCTTTAATTTTTTTATATTTTTATTTTGACCGAGCATGCGCCAGAAAAGTTAAAATAGAGATGGCCCCCGAATAAATATGAAGCGGTATTTTATTATAAATTTTAAATTACAGTATAACTAGGTGCATATCTGGATCTAAAACATTAAGCTTATATGATTTAAGTATTTATGTATTAAATATGATTTCTAAATTTATCTGAGCATTTATTTCGTTTTAAGAATCATTTGCTCATAGGTGTTGTTCATTTAACAATCTATAGACATGTCTAGGTCTCCAGGGTTAGTGAACTGCATCGGACCTAATACTTCAAGCTCGGTACCGGCCGAAAATTTTTTTATAAAGTTTTGCCCGGCCCGAACCCGAAATGCCCGGTCAGGCCCGACCCGGCCAGGCCCGACCCGGCCAGGCCGGGCCTACTTTTGCAGATCTTCCAGGGTTGTGAAAGTGCCATTTTGCCTCCCCCCCCTTAATTATTCCTTACAAAGTCGGCGTCGTTTTTATAATTATTTTTCAAAATAAATGATTTTTATTCTTATAAGTTCTTTAAAGTTTTTCATTTTACTTTTACTTGTATTCGAGTTTATATTTTATTTATATTTAAAAATATTAATTTTTATATTAAAAAACAAACACAATTCTTTATTTTCCAACCGTTTCTTTGTTTATTCACGTAAAATTAAAAAAAAAAAAACGTTTAAAAAAAATGCTGAAAATTTAAATGCGTGAGGAATTTTTAAATTGCGGGAGTTTCCCGCTAATGAGGGCGACGGTGCAACCATTGTAAGATATTTTTCCGGTTAGGGGCAGGCCGGTCTGGCCAGTTCGTAACTGATCTCTAATGCGCATCCTGAATTTAACTCATTAATTTCACTCCTTAGAAGTTATCTAGGGGGAGGATAGATCTAGTTATACTCTGAGGAGCCAAGGTTCCTGATGGCTTCTAACACCTGTCACTGCGACGGAAAGGGACAAGCCTGAACTAGCACATAAATCTTGGGATATTTAAAATATGCCCAATTTAAGCACAATAGGTGTAGACTTAGCACGAAGAGAAGAGAATTCCGACTCAATGTCATGCTGATGGTTTTACAAATGTGAAAATAGAAAAAAAAAATAACGCCATGATATAAATAATGATTCCAGGACAAAATGTCCATCATCCGCCTTGTTAATAACCAACCTCACGAATACGATACTCCTTAAAGTTCGGTTTTAAATTATTTGATATACCCTAAGAAAATAATGATATTTTTTTTGACCAAATTTTTTTTCCAATATCTAAGATTGAATATGTCGTATAGGGGATTCTGAATCTCTTGATTATAAATCCTTTACCGAGGGCGATTAAAAAAAATTTTGTCTAGCATATGTAAGAGTAATTTACCCTAAAAATTTCAGCCAATTTCAAGCCATAGATATTTTAGTATTTTTTTTTAAAATTTTTTTATGAAAAATCCATATAAAAATTAATACGAATTTAGAAGTAGTTTCTAAATGTTCTTGGCAAAATTGGTTGAAATTTATAAGGTAAAATACTCTACGCATGCTTAGAGTCCATTTCCGATTAAATCGGATCATGCTTAGAATCCATTTCCGGTTAAATCGGATTTTAAATTTTTTTTAAAGGATTTATTTCTTCCCCATACGACATATATACCCTAATTTATGTGATGACTGCTGTCATTCAAGGTACAGGCAATATGAACGATCACGTGGACAACAACCAATCAAATCGTATTATAATAGTTTATATTTATATTTTATGAGCAAATGAATTCAAAATTATGAACGATTTGCCAAAAAAAAACCCTAAACTTTTGAAGGAACTCCTTCCCCCCCCCCCCCTCATCCTCCTTCTTCGGAAACTCTAAGGATATCGACGCTTACCTTTTCTATGATCAGGAGCCAAAATTTTAAGCTCCATATGTGGTATTCGACGCCGGGATGGCCTAGTAGGTTTATGAAGTGTGCTTGGAAGCCCGAAATTCCCAGGTTCGATCCTGATAAGGAACTGTTAAAACTTTTCAGGTTTTTCTTCGATGACTGATGTGGAAAGACATATGATGAGATGAATATCTGAGCTTAGAATACCCCGGTCACCGACAGGCTTGGGACAGCCGGGGTGCTAGGATACTTGTCCAATAAAACCGAATGAAAGATACACATATATTTTATGGTTACTCATTTTATTCTCCCATAAAAAAAATTTCCGTTATGCCCGCTATTTTCCAGTTAACGAGAGTGACGTTGCTTAAAATCTCGTTTTCAATCTTCTATAAATAATAATAATATTAATGCCGCCGGACCAAAGTAAGCGATAGAAAATTTTTTTGTGGGCTCCAATAACACACGTGGAAAACATCGCTTTTAGGAAAGATGATCCCTTTGTAGTGTTGTTAAACTGATCGTTCGTGAGCCGATTGCAAGCTCAATATTTTAGCCAGAAAAATATTGTTCAAGTTCTCGAGAATTAGTTTGATAGATGTCTAGACCTTGGTGCGCCCTTGATGAGCAAAATCTTCAGGCTTGCGTAATATTATTGTAGATAAAATATCGAGTTTGGCCGGTTTTTAAAAACCAGCCCAATCGGCCTTTTAAAACAACACTTAATCCTTTGTTTATTAATTAATATATACATTATGGCTCAAAATTATAATCTTTGAGAAAACATTTAAAAAATGATATGGACTATAAGATGAAATGATAGTATAAAATGAGTAAGAATCGTTTTGGACATCTGTTCTTGAATAGGAGAAAAAGTGTAAGATAATTGATATGGATCAACAATATTTAGAAAAGAATGGAAAGGGGGGGGGGTGTGGCTGGTTATAATCACTTCTAGGTTAAATAACGTCATTTGACCAACTCAAGAGTGATTAGCTAAACTTTTAGCCCTAAAAAATGGACTTTTAATGTGACAAATTTCTTTTTAAAGTTTAAAAAAAAATGGAATCTTTGATATTAAAAACAAAATTATAAGGATATTTGATAAATAAACTATTTAAATCTATAAAGGTTCACTTTCGCTTTTCTTTTTAAGAAATCCTCAAGTCTAAATGAAAAATGGATACCTCAATGGTCGGGTGATGTCAGGGGTTATCACCCTGTTCCCCTAACATTTGTAACGTTGGACCTGTCCTGTCCTGTCAGTGATTTTCTGGAAAAATAGAAAGCTTATAAATTTAGATTCTTCTAAAGAAGAAAATTCCAGTTAAGAACTATACGAAATTTTCCCGAGTTTGAGGGTTTTGGCCTTAGTTAGGGTCCTTATAGATCTCTAAGATTTTATTTATTAAAATATAAATAATAAAACTATTCAGATAAGCATTATGATTTGCCTTCCTCCATTAACAATACCACTCCAAATCCCACATCGAAGTTGAAATCCAGTAAGTTTTTTCGATCTGAGATAACGATCTTTGATCCGAATAACTTCACAAACATCTCGTTGTCTTCAGGTGGAGGCCATGTTTTCAAGGAAGAAATCACCCGTGACGATAGTGGATCTTCGCCAGCGACCTTGTCGACCGATGTTGATAAGAGTTTTAAGTACTCCGAGATCTTCTTACCGCCCATTCCCACTATGGAGTCCTTCATCCAAGAAGAGAACGTGGAGAGGGACGGTATACTCATACTTCCTAATCCTATTTTCGTGGGAAATGGTGCCAAATCTATCTCGCCCACTAAGGTTGAAATCACGTTGATCAGTGATAGCGGAGGGACTATAGATGACAAAGAAGCTAATCTGACAGGCACAGCAATCGTTCATTTGTCCGATCGTGATAATATTTCAAAACGTTCAGGTGAGGTTAATACTTCGCGGCTAAGGATGTCCAATAGCGAGTTCAAAAATTCCTCTTCACCACCCGGCACTACCGGTTACATAGGCGAAGGTACTATTAAGAAGAATTACGATGATTCCTCACAAAATTTGCTTAGAAATTTTCCGCGCCAAAATAACCACGCAGAGAGTTACGCGGATTATGGGCATAACCAGGGTTACGGATATTACGAAGATTCCAACCATTTGGGCAAGTTCATCGACTCCGAGTCTCTCATAAGCGCAGTTTCTGGATTCCAACTTTACAGGTATTTAGATCCTAATCTCAACGCACCCCCACCTAACAACGACAACAACAACAATAACAATAACGAAAGAGTCGGGAAGGAGATGAGCTCTTCCAGCTATCATCCTCCGGACAATTTCGAAAAGAATGCCAGTAAAAGCGGTATGGGTTATAGCGGTATGGGTTATAGCGGTATGCCTTACCCTGTATCTTCCTCCGCTCTTTCCTCGCTGTTATCCTACGTAAAATTTTACGATGCCCAAAATCCCGATAAAGTAAATATAAGATCCAACAGTATCGAGAGAGACTTTAATGACGAATCGAGCCATCCCTATGACGATATCAATTTAATATCTCCCGCAACCAACCACGTCAACACGATCGCGAATCTTATAAAGAGCAAAACGCCCCAGGTGGCGGCTAACCGAAATTACACTGTCCTAACAAACGGTTCTAGAAATTTGGAAGATCGCGATTACGCAGATGGGTACGAAGATGTGATCAACTCTTCCGCCACCACTAAAAAATCTAAGGAAAAACGAAATTCTAACCCTTACATTTCTTTGGGTATTCCACCCATGAGCGCCGGAATATTTGCTAAGCACAAGCTGCTGTTGGAATCTTCGAAAAATCTGATCATAAAACAGCAAATAAATTCGCAGGAATCGAAAGAGCCGGTTGAATTTAAAATGGAAGATAAGGACTCATCCTCTAAGCCTGATTCTCAACAAGCAGGATTTATTGAGAGAGACGACAATTTACCACCTTCCAGCTCCTCGAACAGTAACAACTCCAGCAGTTGGAATGATACTGTCAAGTATAATTTATTGGATACCATGACTCCCATGATTCAGAATGATTTTCTGAGTAAAAAAAATTCTTCTACAACCATCACCCTTCCACATTATACCATCATCATTAACGCATCGAGAAGCAATGAAAAACCTGAAACCCTCAAGGGTCCCAAGTCAATATCCATCAAAACATTAGAAGAACAGGATTATATCAAATTTGAACAGCCGGGTCTGGATAGAAGCATTTCGGCAAAGGGCGACTCAGATGCTCGGTTTGCTTCAACCTCTTCCCCGAAGATAGTCACCAAATATGCTCCCAATCTAGCAACGCCGAACACGTCTAGCGAATCGATAAATAATTCCTCCACCATGAGTAACGATCATTCATCATCCTCAGAGCATTCCATTCAGAAAAAGATCTCGATCGAAGAGAAGGAAGCCGAGATTGTCAAGGGTCGGCCACCACAATCGACCAAAAAAGAAGGCAACGTGTGCCTAACACCCCAATGCGTTGAAATAGGTATATTATTCTTATGAATTTTAGAATTTTTGGGATATTAAGAAGAAATATATATACATAAACAATCAGAAAGTGAGTAGGGACTGGGACAGGGCCATTTATCATAAATAAGAAATGATCCACAATCAATCAATCAAATGAATTGATAAATTCCTTTTTTTTTAAATAAAAGCGGCCTCCCTTCTTTCTTCTATGGACGCGACGCTGGACCCCTGCGATAATTTTTACGAATACGCTTGCGGTAAATGGGATAGGGAACACGTGATCCCGGAAGGGGAGTCTAAAATTAATCCCTTCACAGAACTCACTCACAATTTAAACGTCAAAATTAAGGGTAATAATATAAATATTTCTTAGGATTTCCTGACTCTAAGGAAAAAGTCAAGTAACCATAATCGTTATTTGAAGATATTCTATTAGAAAATAGATTACATTTGCAACTAAAAAATACATTTTTTGAAATAGGTATTTTGGAGGAGCCCATCAAAGTCAATCAAGATAGAATCGCCGTTGTCAGAGCGAAGACTTTCTACGAATCGTGTATCAACGAAAGTACGAATTATTTTTTTTTTTGTCTCATCTGCCATATACGCATTTTACGTAATGGTTCCTTCATATATGAAGTTTCTCAGGAAACTAGAATTTGGGACAAGAAAGTATATTACCTAGGGTCTGGTTCACTTCTCTTTGCGTTTAAAACGCTTTCAAATGTTGTTGATAATTTTATCCTATCTTTTTTTTTAGCAATGAAAGCGTTTACGTTTATACGCGCGGTTAAAATATGCGGGAAAGGGATCTCTAATAATAATGGCAAATTTTATTTTTTCGGAGCAAGGTTTCATAGAAAGCGCTAGGGTAGAACCGTTGTTAGAATTCCTGAATATGTTGGGAGGATGGGCGATGCTGAACAGCAAAAATTGGAATGAACAATCCTTCGATCCCATACAAACGATAGCCAGGCTCCGGAGGTACAGGATTAATGTGCTGATCCAAGAAGGACTCAATCCGGACAAGAGAAATTCCTCCATCTATATTGTCGAAGTAAATTTTTGTTTTATAATTATACACTTTATGGAATACATGATGTAATTCTTCTCTTCTCTTCTCTTCTCTTCTCTTCTCTTCTCTTCTCTTCTCTTCTCTTCTCTTCTCTTCTCTTCTCTTCTCTTCTCTTCTCTTCTCTTCTCTTCTCTTCTCTTCTCTTCTCTTCTCTTCTCTTCTCTTCTCTTCTCTTCTCAAAGAAAGAAAGAATGAAAGAAAATCCGGAGATTACAGTATTGATTGATTATTTTTCAAAACCGGCCCGGCCTGAATTTTTTTTAAAGAATATTAGGCCCGAACCGGTCCTAGTCTGTTCCGGCCAGGTACGGGTCGGGTCTACTTTTGCAAATCTCTGTAACAGACACTAAGGCGAGTTTTAGGATTTTAGAGTTTAATTTTATTAGATTTGATTCTTAGGAAGGAAGGAAGGAAGGAAGGAAGGAAGGAAGGAAGGAAGGAAGGAAGGAAGGAAGGAAGGAAGGAAGGAAGGAAGGAAGGAAGGAAGGAAGGAAGGAAGGAAGAAAATGTGATAGCAAAAAAATTTTTAATTATAAAATTTTTTTAAAAAAGATAGATCAACCCAAGTTCAAATTTCAAAGGGAACGTTACATGAATTCCATGGAAGACGAGGTCATGAAAAGTTACCTGGCATTTATGGTGGAAGTGGCGGAATATTTGGGAGCTGATCGGGCGGACGCCGAGATCCATATGAGACAGACGTTGGAATTCGAAATCCACCTTGCTAATGTATTAGCGCAAATTATAAATAATTTTATTTGATTTTTTTTAATGTACATTTCCCAAATTTAAAATACAATTTGCTATGCCCTTTTGAAAAATATATATTTAATTCCTGCATATTTCGCGGAATTAAAAAAAAAAAAATTTTCCCCCCTCTGAAGGCCTTTCAATAATGTCGTTTATTAAGATGAACTCATAAATTCCTTGTTGCTTCTGTTATCGATTATAACGGGATCGATTAAATGTTCAGATTCGAATATCGGTTCAGATACCGGTTCCTATAAAAACGGTTATTCAGGTTCGATTCGTAAAAAATAACAATGTCCGTTCGGTTTGAAACCCGGTCTCAAACTTCGCTTTGACCTTTTAAAATCCGGGTTCGATTATTGATTCGGTTTATAAACGTTTCCGGTTCCAATCTTTCATTTTTTAAAATTTTAAATATTTTCAACTATTCTATTTTGACAAATTATATTCATAAGGGGACAGAAAAAAATAAATTCTATAAGTTGGGAACTTCTAAGCGATAATTTGGGTAACTGGCACTTTAAAATTTATATCAATCAAGCATTATTCTCTAAGTTTTATTTTGAAAATGACGTGAGACTTTTGCACAGAAAGGACTGATTTAAATTACTATCCGTTTAAAATTAATTTCATTTTATTATTTAATTCTATCATTTATAAGATTATATTAGAGAATATAGAAAAAAATTAGCCGTTAATTATAAACTACAGCAACCCAGGAAGTTAGTTATCCTATGTACCATGCTAACTATGTCCAATATGCCCTGTTTTCTTTCACTCGAAAATTTGAAAATTTTTAAAGAAGTGTGTACTATACATCATCATCATTATTATAGCTAACAAATAGAATCATTTCGTAGAGACTTTTTAATATTTAAAAAATTTTTATGAGAATTTTTACAAAATAGGGTCGTATGTGGCCAGGGTCTCCCCTAAATTCGCTATATTACAAAAATGGGAGCTCCCTTGAAACATAGAAAATTGTAGCCTAGCGGAGATATTTCTAATCAAAATTAATAGCGGAACAGTTATCCGACCCTGCGCAAAGGCGGCGGCGTGAAATAATAACGGATCATATCAAGTCAATCATTTATATATTTTTTTAAATTTATAATATAGATAAGCTTACCTACAAGGGCGAGGCATCTAGTGTCAAACTATTACACCAAGATGAACGTCGGAGAATTGATAAAAGAAATCCCGGAAGTAATTAAGTGAACGAACGAATAAATTAATGAATGAGTGAGTGAATAAAATGGCAACTTCCCTTTCCCTGTAATATTTTTTTATGAAAATTAATTTAAAAAAAAATTCTATTATTTAAAATTAACTTAGCCCAAAAATATTAGAAAAGTGATATTCACCATATCCCTGTCAATCATTATGTTATAGCAATTATGATACGCGTTCGTAGAGACCCTCATAATCTTCTACACGCTAACCCCTCCGATTTAAGAAGGAGAGACAATGTAGATTTAACCTCCCTCCTGCCTCTCTACCGATATAATAACCGCGCGTTAAATATACACCCCCCCCCCTCCCAACCTCCAAATTCATAATAAAATAATAAGACTAAAAATTTTCGCTTTTAAACGTCAATCAAATTAAAAAACACAGATTTAAAAAGATTTGCGATTGCTTCTTTTTTTTAAAAAAAAAATAATTTTATTTTACAAAAGTGACCGAATAAAAAAGAAAATTCAATATACTTTGATTGACCGGTCGACATTATATAAAATGAAAAAGAGTGACAACTCAATTTCAAAACCGAAAAGGTAGTGAGAGAAATGAAACATTACAAATTAAATCATCACCGAGATTATGATTCTAGTTTTTCCTATATGATATATTAATAAAACAGATAAATTGGCTCAAGTACTTCAAGCATTTGATGCCCGAACTGAAGGAAGATGACTTGGTGGGAGTTCTCTCCTTGGAATACATGAGAAAGTTGGGAAAGTTATTGACCGTAACTCCCAAAAGGTTGGGTCTTTTTTTTTTACGTACAAAACTAAAACTCAGCCTACGTAGACAAAAATTATTATTATTGCTTGATTTTTATAGGGATCCAGAAAGATCTTTACTCATTTTAAAAAGTTCCAACCAAACTCTGTAAGATAGCTAATTGATCAATCTAATTTGAGGCCCATATTCGTATTCAACTGACTCGACATGGTTGGGAGGGGGGGGGGGGTGGGTGAATGTTAGTAAAAAAAATTTTTGTCCCCTTTTGTCATTCCGAAAGAATCACCGTTTTTCTAGAGAGGTTAAGTCTCTAGAGGTTAGTGAAAATCACCTAAATAGGTTGGTGTTAGAGGAAGGGGATATTAAGATTCCGAATAAACTGCTGTCGAGGAAACTCTCGGAGAATGAATGGGATTGACATAAGGAAATGAGGTTTTTTCTTCTTTTTCTTTCTTTCTTTCTTTCTTTTTCTTTCTTTCTTTCTTTCTTTCTTTCTTTCTTTCTTTCTTTCTTTCTTTCTTTCTTTCTTTCTTTCTTTCTTTCTTTATTTCTTTCTTTCTTTCTTTCTTTCACTCATATAAACAACACGTATATTTGCAAAAAAGTAAAGTGTTAAAAACTATGTTTTTTCTTTTCTTGGGGAGAGGGGGTGGGGCAAATGATACAAAAAATCTTTTTGGCTATACGGTAATCTCTCCTCGCATTGGTTCGAATTTTTTATTTTTCCCGCCAATTTATTTTAAAAAAATATTTATATTTTCCCTAAAGGGTAGTTTCCAATTTTATCATGTGGAAAACGGTGCATCATTTGTTGCAATACACCAACCGGGACTTGGTGGATATGGAAAAAGCTTTTAACAAGGTAATGCCTTATGTATGTGTCTATATGTATATATCAGAGTTGTTAAAGGATCTAGATACAAGTATCTAGATCCTGTATCTAGATCCTGTATCTAGATATAAAAATGTGGTATCTGTATCTGTATCTAGATAGATTTTTGATTAAAATATCGGTATCTAGATATTATTTTAGACGATGTATCTGTATCTAGATCCATTTAAAAAGTATCTGTTAACAACTCTGATATAGGTAATAACAAATAAATAATAACCCCGTTAGAACCCCCCCCCCCCCCGATCCATAGGACAGAATTCATTTTTTTGGTCCCTGTTAACCCTGCACTCACGGTTTAGCGCGAATTGGCGGGGTTGCTGCGACATCGGGCTAACTGTGAATGGAAGGTAATCCGGCCAGATCCAAAATTTGGGAAAAGTGGGTAAATTATCAAAGCTTTGAGTAAAAATACGATATTTTTTTAGTTTCTCCTTTAAAATAGATGAGAAATTAGAGCGGAGTTACAAAAAATGAAGGAAGGAAGGAAGGAAGAAAGAAAGAAAGAGAGAAAGAGAGAAAGAAGAGAAGAGAGAGAAAGAAAGAGAAGAAGAGAAAATACAAAATGGATAAAAAAATATAATAATTCTTATTATTTTTTTCCCGCGCAAAAAGCTCGTCAGCACGGGATCCTTAAAGTCCAGGTGGAAGATATGCGTTTACAATACTCTGAAATTTTTCCCGCTCATTAACGGCCATCTTTTCGTGAAACGATACTTCGACAAGGAAACCAAGGAATCGGTTTACATAATATTATTATTATTAATCATCTGCTGGCGACATAATACAGAAAATAAATTTTATATAATTCGCAAAGTTTAGAAAAATGATAAGAGGGGAAAAATAATTATAACAATGTCATAACCGGATACGGGATCTTGAGTAATAAAATCTTTTAATTTACGTCACGTTTAATGAAAAGCCATTTTTTTCAAATTCGGAATTTTTTTTTTTAATTTGAACCGGAAATGTGTATTCCAGCTATGTTAAGGGTTACCCTCACTGTGTATTTCCTACAAATTTTACTTTCTTTCCTTTCCTTCCTTCCTTCCTTCCTTCCTTCCTTCCTTCCTTCCTTCCTTCCTTCCTTCCTTCCTTCCTTCCTTCCTTCCTTCCTTCCTTCCTTCCTTCCTTCCTTCCTTCCTTCCTTCCTTCCTTCCTTCCTTCCTTCCTTCCTTCCTTCCTTCCTTCCTTCCTTCCTTCCTTCCTTCCTTCCTTCCTTCCTTCCTTCCTTCCTTTCCTTTCTTCCTTCCTTACTTCCTATAACACATTGCCGGAAAAAAAACTCATTGACGTTAACATATATCCGAGCCGGACTCGAAAATATTAAAAAAAAAATTTTGAATAATAATTCGGGGCTTAAAAAATTTTTTTTTTTTTAATTTGAACCCAAAATGTGTATTCCGAAAAGCTATGTTGAGGTTACCCTCACTGTGTATTTCCTACAAATTTTTACTTCTTTTTCTTCCTTCCTTCCTTCCTTCCTATATTTTATTATCCCTAAGATTTACAACATTTCGAAAGAAATCAAGGACGTGTTCAACGAGCGTTTACCTCAAATCGAATGGATGGATAATCAAACCAGGATAGTGGCACAAAAAAAGGTTTATTTCAATTTTAGAATTCGGCCAAACCCATTTTATTTATTTTTTCCATGGGCGCGGCCCTAAGGGTTTTTAACGGTCGATTTCTGATTGACAGGAGCTTGTATTCTGCGATATCGAAGATAGTATCCGGTTCATTACTAATTAAGCGAGTAATCGACCGCCAGATGATGCCAACGGCTATAGGTCTGGTCTTATAAACTTGGTCCCATAGATTATCTTGGAAAATATCTGAGGAAATGTCCCTCTAAAAGCATACGCTTGATGAGCTAGCTGGGTTATCTTTGAAAGGGTATCGGTCAGTTGAGCCATAGCAGGAATATCCAGGTCCTGAAGAAATATAGGAAGGATTCCGTCAATTCCAGGGAGAAAAATCATTTCTAAAAGATGGATCGTCCTAACATCTGTGGTAGTAAATGTTAAAAGTACAAATGATATAAATTCAGAATAAATTTGAATTATCGGTATCTGTGTTATTCGATTCGGTGTTTTTAAGGAAGTGCCAAATATATAATCATTATCCTAAGGGGGCCAGATTTCGACTCTAACAGCTACATCAGTTTCCTGTTCTCTGTTGACGGATAAGAATTGATTATTAATTTACTCAATTATATAGAATAATAAATACATTGTAAGAAACAAAGAGGATATAATTAATCAATGACGCATAATAATACCTAGACTGACGATGCGTTCATTAGAAGTGTATAGGTCAATGAAAAACAGCTGGGGACGCCATTTTGGTAACCCGTATCATTATTTAAAATTTTTAAGCGAGATGCCAATCTAATTCCTTATGTCTGACGCAATCTTTACCAAAGAATTGCCTGATCATATGGGTTACCAAAATGGCGGATCCAGCTGATTTACATTCTAAGTCACTTTCAAAACGCACTTATTATGAATTTCTTTCTTTCTTTCTTTCTTTCTTTCTTTCTTTTTTCTTTCTTTCTTTCTTTCTTTCTTTCTTTCTTTCTTTCTTTCTTTCTTTCTTTCTTTCTTTCTTTCTTTCTTTCTTTCTTTGTAATCGACAGTCTAGGTATTATTATTATTATGTCATTGGGACTAATATTATTTATTTTTAAAAAAATTTTTTAAATTCTTTAGGCAGATTTCATCATAAAGAAAATAGCTTACCCGGCATTGCTTTCGGATTTGGATTATTTGGATAATATAAATCGGAGGGTAATATATATAGTATATAATAAGCGAATGAATGTTACGCATAAATGATGAATCACCAAGGAATGTAAGAATAGATAAATGAACGAATGAATTGTCATGATTACAGGTTAATATCAGCAAGGAAACGTATTTCGGCAACATACTAAAACTGGAACAAGAGGCGAGCCAAATGGATCACACTTACTTCCGGAAATACGTCAATAGAACCGAGTATAAATTATATTTATCGTGATATACGGCCCGAAGTCCGGCCCGGCCCGGTCCTGTCCGGATACACGGGAAATCGCCATTTTTTTTAGAAAAAAACGGGGCCGGGTTGGTCCGGGCTTGAACATATAAACCCAAGCCCGGACTTGACCGGGTCGTGCTGTACTGTGTAAAATGGTACCTCTACAGGTCTCCGAACTTTGTATCTAATTATATCCTGTCAATCCTATTTAAGTATCTCAAGACATATTTTTTTTCTAACTATGTAAGGTGCGCGTGCTTAATGCCCAATTTAAGGATTCTATTGGTAAAATTCAAATTTTATGAACTAAATTTTTTTCCCCTTCTTTCTTATATTAAGATCGCTTTCGAAATTAAGCGTAATTACAGGTAAAGGGACGTGAATCCGAACAGGGGTTCAGGAAATTTAAAATTGTTTGGTTGGCCATTTTGAAACCACAGAACGGACCAGAGACCGATTTAAGGATGATACCATATATCCGGGGTAAAATGGACCTGGGGCAGGTTCGGACGCCACTTAGGGAAAATCGGTTTAGATTAAGTTTCCTGTCATCAAAATTTCCATTAAATGAAATTTGAAAAAATTCTTGAATCCCTGATTATAGGTATATAAAATTATAAGCTTAAGACCCTAAGATAAAACATAAACTTCATTATATGCCATATCATTAATGCTTCGTTCTTTCTTTCTTTCTTTCTTTCTTTCTTTCTTTCTTTCTTTCTTTCTTTCTTTCTTTCTTTCTTTCTTTCTTTCTTTCTTTTTTCTTTCTTTCTTTCTTTCTTTCTTTCTTTCTTTCTTTCTTTCTTTCTTTCTTTCTTTCTTTCTTTCTTGAAATCATTTTAAAACTTAATCATTATTCAATGTAATTTTTTCAAAGATGGAGGGACACCATCTTGGAAGTCAATGCTTACTACCACTGGAACAAAAACTACATAAGTATTATTTTATTTTTTTTCCATTTATTTTTATCTATTTCTTACCAATCAAGACGAAAAATCTCTTATTTTTTTGTTTTTGAAATTCAAAATATTTTTTTTTCGTGTGTCCTAAATCCCCCTATTTGCCTTATAAATTTTAAGATTAATATATGTTAGCGGCTAATGTGTTTATTTTCCCGACTAATGTGTTTTTGTGTTTTTTTTCCGGCAAATGTGTTTTTTTCCGGCAATAAATGATTTTTTGAACGCGTTTTTTTATAAAAAAAAAAAAAATTTAAAAATTTTAATTTTAACCGAAAATTGTATTTTTGGCATGTTTATACCTTATATAAGGAATGTGTAGAATAATTTTTAACCGTTATCCTTTCGAGAAAAGAAAGAAAGAGAGAAAGAAAGAAAGAAAGAAAGAAAGAAAGAAAGAAAGAAAGAAAGAAAGAAAGAAAGAAAGAAAGAAAGAAAGAAAGAAAGAAAGAAAGAAAGAAAATATATATGAAAAATCTGTGGGAAAAAAATAATTAATGTGAATTCTATAGAGTTTCAAAAAGTTTCATGGCTAAAATTGTCAGGAATTCATAAGGGTTGAGATTTTCCAAACATAACGGAATACATTTCCGGTTAAATCAGATTTTTAAATTTAAAAAAAAACGCGGTCAAAAAAAAAAAACGATTTGAAAGAGTTGAAAAAATAACGCGCGCATTGCCGCAAACCAGTGACATATGATAATACCTGGACTGACGATGCATTCATAATAATCAATGCAAATCAGCTGGACCCGCCATTTTTTGGTAACCCATATGGTAATTATTCTCATGTATAAAAAAAACTGCTATTTAAATTGAAAACCTGCTTCCTTAATTATCTCGGATGCCTTCGTTAAAAATTTTTTTAATAATTATATGGGTAGCCAAAATGGCTTCCGCAGCTGTTTTTCATTCGATGTACGCTTTTAACGAATGCGTCGTCAGTCTATGTATCATTATATGGATAGAAATATGATGAAATGATACACCCTTTAGATACATAGTTTTTCCAGTCCGATTTTTGATTAAGATGGCGACTACGCGACATATCAGTTTTAATATCCCAGTGCTAATTAAAGATTTAATGTCAATAATAGTTTTTTCTTGAAAGAGAGAAATACCTATTTATTTGATTTTTTTTAAATAAAATTTAAATATTATTTTAAATAAATCGTATTTTGTATTTTCAGTGATACCAGCTGGCATTCTTCAGACGCCATTTTATAAAAATGGATACCCTAAGTAAAATAATTTAGTAATTGTTTTTTATTCACTTTTTTTTATTAATTTGAAAAGAAGCGGAAGTGGAAGGAAGGAAGGAAGGAAAAGAGGAAAGAGGGATAGAAGGAAAAAAGTAATAAAATAAAAATAAATGTCATTTAATTTTTTTTTTCTTTCTAAAATATATTTTTATAGATCAGTGAATTATGGAAGAATAGGTTTCATCATAGGCCACGAAACTACGCACGCATTCGACTCATCTGGTTTTTTTTATTTATATAGGGGATCTTAAAAAAAACTTGTTTTTTATTTAAAAAAACTTGTTTTTTTTATTTAAAAAAACTTGTTTTTTTATTTAAAAAAACTTGTTTTTTATTTAAAAAAACTTGTTTTTTATTTAAAAAAACTTGTTTAAATTAAACTAAATCTGTTTTTTTTTTGAAATACTATAAATCTTCAAATGTGGCTTTAACTATTTAGAAATCCGAATTTGGTGTTATGGACAAATGACATTCAAATACCAAACTAGAATTCGCGAATTTATTTTTTATTAAAAGTTGTACAAACATCGAAAATCAGCTGTTGATGATTTCATTAGCTATTTTAAAAAAAATAAAATATTTAATGAGCCATTCAGGTTTAAAAGAGTTTGGTCTCGAACAAAAAGAGAAATCGGTTTTCTTAACGGTGGTTTTTTATAGGTTCGCTCTCTTATTTGAGGTTTATATCGGTTCGGTCTATGGAAATGTCTGAACCGAACCGTCTACCTAATTACTCTCGACCATTCCGAAAATGTCTCATCATTTTTTATTTTCTGTAACAGGAAGTCAATACAACGAATTCGGTAATCAGAAGGAATGGTGGTCCAAGGAGATTACCAAAAATTTCCAGGAGAAGGCGTCTTGCATTATCGACCAATACGGAAATTACACCGTACCGGAAATTGACATTAAAGTTTTGTTTTTTTAAAAAAAATAATATAATTATATTCAAAAATTAACCGGAAACGCGAGGGTAAATTGAAAGGCAGGGGATTTTGTGGCGACACGATATTATTTTTTTTAAAATTTTTATTTTTATCTTTCTCGCTAGCTAAACGGGGTAGCTACCCAAAGCGAAAATATAGCGGATAACGGCGGAATCAAACAGGCCTACGCTGTAAGTTCGTATTATACTATTTCTTATAAATAATCACGTGAACTATTCTCTCCTTTAAACATTTCCTATAAGGTTTTCCATTTTTCTTTCAAAATGTCGAATTACGGTATATAAGATTTCTTCTTTTTTTGTCGTTGAAGTATTACAATTAGCGTTGTCCAACACTCGATTTGAGGCGATTTTTAAAAAACGCTAAACTCAATTTGAAGCGATTTTTAAAAACGCTAAACTCAATTTGAAGAGATATTTAAAAACGACCAACTCAATATTGTAAGCCGGGATAAATATTCCCTCGCGATTCGATCTAATAGATGTCCAAACCGTTTTGCCATCTATGAGCGGAAAATCTTCAGCCTTGTCGTAATAATTGTTCTGGATAAAATATTTGATAGGTCAGTTTTAAAAAAT